>NW_022196913.1:39477909-39517006 GCF_008632895.1 Mastomys coucha | reverse complement strand
GTTTTTTGGAGGGGAAACTGGGAAAGGAGAAATTCGCATGTAAATAAAGAAAATAGCTAAAATAAAAATAAAAATAAAAAAAAATAAATAAAAGACAGAATTTCTGGGAGCCCCAAAGTTCTCATATTCAATTCACTGCCTGGATGCTTTCCATAGTCTCTTGCTTGAGAACCATGGATTTTTGCCTGGGCCTCTGCCTTTGGCGATGAGGAAGATTACCAGCTGGGAGGATCAGAGGAGAGACTGAATGCCTAATGGGGCCTCTCTGATCCTTCTCAGACCCAGACCTTTCAGCAGAGCCTCCTGGTGCTAACCCTGAAATGCTCCCCTTAGGCCTGAAATAAAGCCACCTCCCATTCATGCCATTCACAAACTCCTAGGACAAGAATCTGTGTGTAACAGCTGCCTGCAACTGAGCTACCTGGAATTATAGCAGGTCTCCATCCAGAGGTAGGTGGGGACTTTGAAATGGACTCTCCGTGAGTTCCTGATCAGACTTTCCTAGGTGACAGTGAAGAACCATACAGAGGCAGAAGGCTAGAGTTCACAACATCCAGAAATGCAAGGCCATAGGCACGATAGTTCCTGATGACAACTTCTTCATGTGTTCCAAGTAGCAGTCACTTTGGCGTCTGAGTGATCTGTCTGCCTAGTTACTGGGAAATTTCACAGCCTGCCTAGAAGAAAACTTAGCTTTTTTTTTTTCTTTTTTCTTTTTTTTAAGTTCAGACCTTGCCATGTCTTGGGGAGGGAGGGTTACAATCTTTTCTGAGGTCCAGGAAAGCCTCCCAGGAGTGAAAGGCCTTCTGATCAGTAGAGGCAGCAAAAATCCCATTGCCCTTTAGAAAGTAATTTATTTTTCTTTCCAGAACAGAGAGCTGTGTTTGCTGAACATGAAGTCCTAAGTAGGAAGTATCACCTTTTCATTGCGGGGGGCTTAAGGGAAAGGAAATGGGTATTACTCAGAATAATTTCCCCACCTTAACTGCAAAGAATGAACTGGAGAAATCCCTGCTCTGGGAACTGAGCCGTTCATAACTTTAGACACTGAGAGGTCACTGCAGCACCAGCTGAGGTGGTTCAGGAGACTTGTCCCTGGCTGGGGGCTGACCGACTTTTGTGGAGATCAGATACCAAGTGACAGGCAAGTCACCATGGTAAGCAGTGAGTCAGTCTGTCTATGGAAACGTGCTCAGGGCTACACTGTTGAGAGCAAAGTTGGAATCGCTAAGCACAACATCCCAGGATGTCTCGCCTTGCTCTCTTAGAATGGATGTTCTCAGGGTCACACACAGTAGCCAAGACCTAGTGCTTTGTCTCTTGGGTAGGTAATTGGATCTTTGTCTCTAGGGGTAAGTCATTCTTTCCAACTGTGGTTGTGGAGTTGTGGTTTTCATCTTAAGACTGCACCCCATTCCCCTAATTTCTCCCTCCACTCTGCCCCCAGACAAAACAGTGTGTGTCCTTTTTGTCTGTGTTAGCATCCTAAGGAGTTCAATTGTTTTTTAAATGTTGTTTTAGTGTTAGAAGGACTTTGCTAAGATCTTAGAGTGACTGAAAAGAAGACAAGGGTTGACAACATCTTGGTAGATTTCACCAATGCTGTAGCACACACTTAGATAAGAGTGTCTCCAGCTTTTTTTGTCAAAAAGAAGTCTGAGAGCAGCTCCTACAGGGAAGAAATAAAGTCTTTCCCCTTCAGAGTGCTTTTTAGCCCAGTCCCCTCCTGACATCATAAAGACCCATGAGACACAGAAATATGAGAGCTCATGCAGAGCGTTGTATAAGGAAACAGGAAGAATGGAAAACAGCAGGAAAAAAGTCCCTTTCATAGTCCTTGAGGCTCACATTCGAGATGAGTTGTAAGGGCTAAAGTTGGAGATTCCTCCCAGAAGCGGTGGGTCTGATCTACTTTTGTACTGATAAAAACATCAGGGTTGGGAGGATGGTGTTGGGTCCTCAGGGTATTCTGCACTAGGTCTTGAATGCAAAGGACACTTTCAGCCCTTAATAGGGGGCAGTAATGATAAGGAGAAGTGGAGGCTTTCGAGGTCACCTTCCCCTGAGGCAGAGTTGCAATTCGAAGCAGTACTATACCCCACATGTTTCTACTGATTGTTTCCTGGTTGGTGTAACTATTCTGAGACCCTGGAGTCTTCAGGATGTGGGGCATTTCTGTCAGAAATAAATCACTAGGGAGAGGGTCTTTGAAGGTGACAGCTCTATCCATGGCTCAGGCTGTTCTCTCCTAATCTGCCCTGACGGCAACAACCTCAACCCCCAATGCTCCCACTGCCATGGACAGGGCCCTCTGCCATGCCTCCCCCAGCCCTGTCAATAGAGACTGAAGCTCTTTCATAGTGAGCTGAAGAAGTCCTTCATGCCTTCAGTTGTTTCTGTCAGATATCCGGCTGATAAAGAGACAGGTTCTGTGTCTCCCATCCCACTTTTCTTTCTAAACATCTGTTCTCAAGCCTCTGATGAGATCTCTTATCAGATGCTGGGAACCAGCCGCATCATATGAATCAAAACTAGCACAACTATTACAAGTGAAGAGATCAGATGATGCATTTAAAGCAAAAAGGGCCGATTGTTCTAAGACAAAACACCTAGGAAGAGAATGCAGGGTGTGAGAAATAATACAGAGGGAGGATTCCCAGGTTGAAAGATGGCTTGTTTTGTAAAATGCTTGCTATGGAAGCGTGAGGTCTGGAATCTGCATCTCGACCACATCCAGTTGTAACAGCGTGCTCCTGTAACACCAGCAGTGGGAGGCAGAGACAAGGATCCCTGGGGCTTGTTAGCCAGTCAATCTAGCAAACTTGGTGAATTCCAGGTCTAATAGAGAGTAAAACAGAGGAAGACGCCAAGCCTCCACACATATAAATACATGCACAAACACACATGTGCGTACACACACATGCACACACAAACACACATATGTACACATATGTATACACACACACACACACACACACACACACACACACACACACACATTTGTGCTCACTTGAAGAGTTTAGCCATCACTGAATCACAGAGCCCAGAAACCGTCACCCTTCTCTGGAGTGATGATTGGTTATTCTGAAGGCTGACCTAAAGTTCTAAAATACTGTGACAGGAAACAGGCAAGCAGGGATGTGACTGCCAAGGCCTGAAAATCTCCCACCATGGCACTGATGGTGATCGCTAGGCTTAGCCTAGTCTGGGCTCCAATGAGCCAGCATCACTATGATTGCTTTGGGTCCACATCTTAGTTTGCTTTCTTTTGCTGTGATAAAATGCTGTGACCAAGAGCATCTTGTGGAAATACAGTTTTATTTTGATTGCAGGTTATTGTCCATTATCAGGGGAAGCCAAGGCAGGAACTGGAGCAGAGACCATGGAGAAATGCTGGTTGCTGGCTTGATGCATCACTCACTCAGATTGCTTTCTCATACAACTTACAACAATCTTCCCAGAGGTGGCAGCAGCCCACAGTGGGGTGGGCTCTCCCACATTCATCATTAATCAAAAAATAATAACCCCATAGGCTTGCCTATAAGCCAATCTGATGAAGGCATTTTCTCCCTTGAGGTTTCTCTTCTCAGATGACTCTAGCTTGTGTCCAGATAACAACAAACAAGCAAACAAAACAAACCAAGACAAAACAAACAAAACTCACCAGGATGGCCAGGTAGGGCTGCTTTCCTACACCTTCATTACCTAACTCAGAGCCAGGTTCTGAATTCTATCACATAGGTTCTCTGTGACTTAGGTGATGTACAGTATCTGATGTACATCTTCTTCTCCACTGGGTGCTTTATAACCTGGTTGCAATATCTGTACAATCTTGGTGGCCTTCTTTGCTGTGTTACAATCCCAGGGCAAGAAAATAATGCTGAGTCCATCTAGACAAGACCATGCTTCAGTAGGATGCTGCAGTTACCACAGCAAAGCCTAGACATCCTGCATGTAGTTCTTTGAACCCAGTCTGGCTCACAGTAAAACCTGTCCAGTCCTACAACCTGACTATGGTCTTCAAATGAAGCTTAAACTAGAACCTACCCAGTAGTTGAGCGTGTCCTCTGTAGCATTCAAGGCCTAGTACAAATCACCCCGAGGTCCCTACCACATCTTCCCCACCTCAATACTATCTGTGAAGCATAAGAGCAGACACCTTGCATTTAGCAAGAAAAGTATGATGTTGCTTCTTATTAACTTCATGATATAAAATGTGAGCCTAAGGTGTGGCCAAAGAAAGTGTTGTTTTTCAATAATACCATAGAGCAGTATGTGTGAGAGCTTCCGTATTTTTAAGTACAGTATCACTGAAGTGCTATAAAGTTTAGTTACACTGTATGTGTCAGGAGGACTTGAATTGGATCTTTTCATCTAAAAACTATTACTAGTGATAAAATTGTGTTCTTCCAATGAAGCAGGTGTGAACTTCATGGCCAGACTTCACACCCTAAAGAAGAGAGGTATTTGTGTGAAAGGTCAACATAGGTGCCTAACCTGAAAAGGTGCTGCATTAAGAAGGGCATTGGTATTAAGTTCTTTAAACTCAAAGAACTGCAGATGTCTAGACAGTACTGTTTCAAATGTCAAGGGCTCAAGTCTGGGAAACAATCAAGATCTCATCAATAATGGCCAAACAAGGTAACTACCCTCCAAGGAGGGCTAACTTATCTGACAAATGTCCTTATTTTCATACAAAAAAAAATGAATGTAGAGAATAATAGCTCGAATAGGTCTATTTCAGGAAATGCCTTATCCATTTATGGTAGTGCCAGGGCAAAGAATATGCTGCTTAAATGAAAGCCGTTTCCCCTGTGGTCAGTTGGTGACATTGTCTCATGGTGTTCACTGTAGCAGTTGACAGACAGTCCTTCAGTAATGCACTGTTTTAGCTAAATGGGTTTTGAAAGTCCTATTTATTAAACTCCTGACAATTTTTAATTGAGAGCATCAATGGCTAAATGGAGACATGAAGTCATCTAGAAATGATGATGCAGAGAAAATAAGATGAATCATGCGAAGATGCCCTCTTGTTTCCAGAGATGTTTATAATCTGAGTGTGAATAGGACCATTTAGAAGGGACTTATTACTTTTCCCCACCAGAAAGGCAGGGAGAGGTATAAACCAGAGAGTAACACCTGAATCAAAACAGTGAATGATGGATGCCCTAGGTGTCAGATTCCACAAGCAAGTCCAGACTATCCCAATCACTGCCATCACAACAAACTTTCACCTTTTATTTTCTCTTGTTCCTGTGTGTAGGTAGATTAAGTGGTAAATATGTGAACTGTAGAGCATATATATATATATATATATATATATATATATATATATATATATGTGTGTGTGTGTGTGTGTGTGTGTGTGTGACTGTGTATGTATATAGTTTATGACTATGTGCATGTGTATACCTATATATGCACACACATCTATGTAGATATATGCATGCATGCACATGTGTGCATGTGAAGGCCAGCAGTCTATATCATGTCTCTTCCACTATCATTGTCCTCTTTTGATTTTGAAATACAGTATCTCACTGAACCTGGAACTCACTGACTTGTCTAAATCAGTGGTTTTCAACCTGTAGGTTTTGAACTATTTGGGGATCAAACAACCCTTTCACAAGGGTCGCATATCAGCTTGCATATCAGATATTTATATTAAGACTCGTAACAGTCAGAAAATGACAGTTATGAAATAACAATGGAACAATTTTATGGCTCCACAACATGAGGCACTGTATTAAAGAGTCATAGCATTAGGAAGGTCAGAAACCACTAGTCTGAACTGTCTGACCATCTGGACCCCAGGACCTTGCTCTCTGTGCCTCCCTAACCCTGGGAATGACAGACCCACCACCACTACGTTACCCTAGTTGATCACCTGCGTTCTAAGATCTGAATTTAGACTCTTGTGCTTGCACAGCAAGCACTTTTACTAACTGAACCACCTCCCTGGATCTGCTCTCACCATTTCCGATGTTTTATTTCATGATTTCCCATCATAACATAAACACAGCACGAGTGCCATTCACCCTTTTGTTGATGGCCCAGCACTGTCATACAGAAAAGTGTTCAGCTGGCTTCTCTCTCTGCTGGTTCCACTTTCTGCGATTTTATTTACCCAAGATTAAGTTCTGTCTGAAATTGCTAAACGGAAACTTTGAGAAACAGTTCATAAATTTAAAATATCATGTCAATCTTTGAGGCATGGTAAAATCTCACATGATCCTGTTCTAACCCACCAAGATAGGAGTCATCCCTTTGTCCAGTGTAGCCATCATTAGTCGCCTGAGCTATCACATCGTTTGTCATGCTGTCACAATGCTTGCACACATATAACCATGATTTTCTTCATAATGTACCCAAAGGATAAGAGGAATGATGCAGAGGAGGTGTTAAGGCACACGATGTGGAAGAACAGATTAACACTGGGACTTGTGGTTGCTCTGTAAACCATAGCCCTGTAGCTCACATAGGAGTTAGGTATTGTCTGTAGTAAGACATCCACTGGGAATAATGGATCATGTCACTCCTGGAGAAAGCAGAAATGTATTCAGTTAGGGCAAAGTGGGGAGCAGATGATTCCAAATGCTTCTAGGATGCTGCAGCCTAAGAGCTATTTGCTCTTTTTCAGCTAATCATCTATCTGCCCATCACCCTTACACACTGGAGTCCTAGGGTGTGTTTGCTCTACTGAGCTCATTGAGAGGCTTGTCGAAGTGGTGAAGGTACATTCACTACTGAATCCACTACTGAATATGCTACTGTTTATTTTATTCAAGGTCCTTTTGGCTGTGCTCAAACATGAATTCTTGTCAAGGAACAAATAGTAATTACAACATATCAGCATATGCTCATAAAGCCACACAGATGCCACTCATGTTCAGACATCACCACCTGTTGATGGCAGCAAGTACAAGTGTTGACCTTTGTCATTCTTGCCCTTCTGCCCCTTTGCAGCCACTCCATCCAGCTCTTCTGGGGTACACACAGCAATCTCTCCCTCATAGACTCTGATTTGTAACTTTATGCATTGCGTTTGTCTGGTTTGAGAGTTATGTCTCTAACTAAACTCTCAGCCCCAAAAGAGATAGTCTTAATTTCTCACTGTCACCACAAGCTGTGCATACTGGGAATGTTTGTGGATGACATAAGACTTAGCTGTATTCCCCTGCCCAGTACTTAACCCATGCTCTGGTCCAAGTTTCACCATCTGGTGCTGTTCCCAAGCTGTGGTCCAGAGTCACTCAGGCTGTCTGTCTGGGCTCCAGCACATTGAGATGCTCCTATTTTTATTAGGTACTTCCCTTCTTCCCCAGCTCATGAACACTCTGGGGGAAAGCCATTCATGATAAATTAAATAGTTTCCCACTCTCCAAGTACCACAACAAGCTGCCAACACCACTTACAGACTCAGTTCAAATTTCTATCCCAGGGATATTCTGAGACCTTGACAAATCACAGAGAATGCTCAGCTTCCCTCCCACAGGCATGTTTGAAGCCAGAGTCTCTGACTCCAGCAGCAAAGGCTATACCTAGAGGCCTCACCAACACACAGTTGCTAAGTTTCACTCCCAGAGTCCTGCTCAGGTCTGGAGTAACAATTCTGAATTGGCAAGCTTATCATATTTCCAGGTGATGTAGGCAGATGTTGGGGATATAGGTACCCCAGTTTTAAGATTCAATGCTCATTTGACCTCTAGGGCCACCAAGTTTATAATGTCCTGTTACAGAATATTAAAATGTCAATCCTCTACTCTCACGTACTTCCTAGCTATCTGCTTGCACCTCTGCTAGCCGAAGGGACCCTTTCAAACATACTGGATCTCATTCATCAGCCTGAATGTGCTCTTTATTTTATTTTTTAAGAATCAATGACTTAGTCAGGCGTGGAAAGCCCCAGCTCACACATGAATGTAGCTTAGTAGCGTCTGAGATAGAACCCTGTGGTGGAGAAATCATTGCCCGGAAGCATTTGGCACCATGCCAGGCAGCCAACTTTTTCAAGAAATCTCTCCTGGTCATTTAAGGAGTCTGTAACCATAAAATGCAAGCTTTCCAAGAGCTTGACTGTTAGATACAGCTTGAGGAGGGATCCAACAGTGTGGCTGTGCTTTTAGAATACTGAAAAAGCTGATTGTGATACAAGTTGCCCAGGATGTGTGACTATCAGCAGACTCAAATACACTCTTTTTCTTTCCTGTGTCTGGAGCTTCCAAGACCACCTCTTTCTACACTCTAAGTAATATGAATCTCTCTGAATCCCAGTAGTGGTAGCTCTAACCTGCCAGGAGCTGCCAGCATCAGGCATCCCCAACACAACATAGGGAAGATAGAAGTTGCTTCCCCCAACTTTAGTCTAATTGGAAAGCCTTCAAGTTTGCTAGACTGCCTTAGCATGCCTTATCTAGGATTAAAGAGTAAGGAACCTGTGCTCCCATGAACAGCAGTCATGAGGCATGCAGCTTCACCTACTATAGTGAGTGGAGACGGTACATGAGATAGTACTAGAGTATGCCTGCAGGGCCAGGGCAACAATCTAGAGGGTAGACTTCAACACAATTCACTGAAGGAGTCTAAAAGGTGATCCCATAAGAAGGGGACATCATCTGTGTGCAATGGTATCATCAATGTGATTGCACAGTGGTGACTGCATAAAAGTCACCAAGAAAGAACAGCTCCCTGGCTCTCAAGAGAAGGATTTTGAGCATGGGGCAGGCTCCGGGGACATCAAAGCAGAAGATATAATCTAGGCATGGATGACTTCACACCCATTTCTCGAACGGGCCTGGCACTAGACCCAAGGTAAGTGAGGTTCCCTCCCTTGACTCTCGGGAGTCAGGAAACATTAACTTTAAGTTGAGTTCAGAGTAATTCGTACTAGACTGAATATTTTGTTTATTAGAATGGGAATAGTTTTGGTTAGTGAGCCAAAACAGCTCCAGACTGATGGACCCAGAATTTATTCAGGCCCCAGAAAAGAGAACTCATTCATTCAGTGACTTGTAGGATGAAGTGGAAAAGAGTCCCATTCCTTGGGGACAGTGGTGTGTTCTAGCTTCTGTATGCCAGGCATATTTATCTATTGTAATGTTTTCTTTTCTAGATTTAAGGAAAGGAATTTTTCCTGTGATAATCAAATCTCACATTCATTATGTATTTTCCCTATATACTAGGAAAATTCAACCCACATCTCTAACTTTAATACCAGCAATTCTGTGGGGGTTCACCATTTATCATGCAGACCAGGATCTATAGCACAAACTCATTCAGGTATTTATGCAAGTTTCAAATGGAGCTTCTGGATTCTGAACCCAGAGTTTTCATTCTTTGCAGAAAGGTTTGCTTAGCCAGGGTTATTTCGTCACTATGGGGCCATTTGGTGATATCTAAAGATTTTGGGGCAGGAGAAGGGTTCCTGGCATTCTGTGGGTGTGGTCTGAATGTGAATGTCCCCTATAGGCTCAGATAAATGAACACTTTGTTCCCTGTTGGTAGTGCTTGGACATTGTACCGCCTTTGGGAAATTGAACCTTCCCAAAAGGGAGGAAGTAGGTCACTGGGATCAGTCTCCAGTGTTCATGGTCTCATCCCCACTTCCTGTTCACTCTCTCCTTCATGTGTGTGTTTGAAGATGTGCTTTCGGAGCTCACTGCCCCTTGATACCATGCTTCTCTGCTGTAGTGGACCCATCCCTATGAAGCCATATGCCAAATAAGCTCTTCCTTCTATAAGTTGCTTTTGATCATAGTATTTTATCACAGTAACAGAAGAGTAGCTAACACAATAGACAAATACTAGGAAAACAATCCCACATCCCACAAAGCACACAAGCAGCCTTTAGGAAAGAGCTCTCTTGTCCGAAGTGCCTTTATGGCTGTGTCTCTAAAACTGCAGGGAGTAGACTCCAGGACTCCTGCATATATCATGTATCAAAATCCATATAGCAAGCAAATACAATACAAAGAATTATGTATTTCTATGGAACTCAGGCACATTCTACTCCATCCTGTAAATCAACTTCAGGTTGATTCATATCACACTTATGTGACCACATTCCTGTGCTCATGTGCATGATGATTCAACAAGCTACTGGAGGGGGATATCGAGGTGTCATTGTTTATATAAACAAAACAGATGAGTAAACATATATATGTATATATGTGTGTATATATTTACATATATGTTAAATACATATATATGTTTATAGCCACTCACCAAATTATTTCTTTTTGAAAAAGCTTCAGAAGAATAGGTTCATGAGTCAAAATATGTATATAATTACCTTTTCAGTGTAGTTTTTCAAAACTATTCTATTTTTACATATTCTTTATGTACAATTTTTATTACAAATTATTACATTAGAGAATGTAAGACACAGCTGTGTAAGATCCAAGAGGAGGAAGTAGGTTGGACCTGGTTCCCTAGGGTTCCTTAGTATCACCCCAAGCTGAAGAGACAGTGGGCCAATGAGCATACTCACTGAATTTTGCTGCTTATGCTCAATGGTGGGGCATGGCCAACTCAAGGGCAGTGTGCTGTGTGACAGTGTATCTTTCCTAAGCCAGTGTCCTCCTGGAGTCAGCAATGCCCATCCTTTCATGAGATCTTCTCCCGCATACAACTGCCATGGGCTTTTCTGTTAACAATGTATATTCTTTGATTGACTCAGAAAATCAATTTAATTGCAGGAGACAGTTGGTTCATCTTAGTGAAGTTTTTCATCTGGATCTTGTTACATGCTTTGTTGAGTATCCAATCCCAAATGTGTATTCTGGGTCCCTAAAGCTTATGTTATGATTTGAATATGTCCCTCCAAAATTCATGTCCTGGGACCTAATTGTCAAAATCAAATGTTGATGGTATTTAAGACTGAGGTCTTTAGAAAGCAATTAGGGTGAGATAAGACCACGTGGGTGGAGCCCTGTGATAACATTAATGGCTATATATGAAGAGGAAGAGAAACTAGCTAGCACCTTGTCCTATCTCATCATGAGATACCCCTGCTTCATTATGATGTAGCCTGAAGAGATCTCCAGGGTGAGAAAAATACTCTTGATCTTCCCATCAAGAACTGTGAGCCAAGTAAATATTTGTTGTTCATAAATACCCAGCCTATGGTATTCATTTATAGTTAAGGAAAATAAATTACTAGGACACCCTACATGTGACTTTATTCAGAGATAAAATGGTCAAGGCAGAGACAGTAGTGACACTACCAGCCAAGAATGTCAAACATTATCAGCAAACCACCAGAAGCTCTGCAAGATGCATGAGACAGGTTTTCGCTCAAGGTCTTTATGACAAATTACCCAGTGCCTCTGATGTTATTTCATCCCCACGATGTTAGGGAACCAGCTCTGCCAACACCTTGCTTTTGGATATCCAGCCTGCAGAAATAAGAGTCCAATCGTTAATTTCTATCTTTCTAAACATTTAGTTTTGGGGACTAAGACTCTAATTCAGATTTGTGTGTGTGTGTGTATGTGTGTGTGTGTGTGTGTGTGTGTGTGTGTATGTATACACATGTGTGTGCATGCATGCACTTTCCCCCAAGCAGGCACATGTGAAAGCTAAACACTGAAGCTATATGTCTTCCTCTTTTGTTTGTTTTTTTGTTGTCTACACTCTTTGTTAGTTTGTATATTTGTCTTGTTTTTTGAGACAAGGTCTCTCACTGAAACTGAAGCTCGATGATTGGATAGAGTGGCTGGTCAAACATCCTTGCGGATCCTCTTGATTGAGGTTATAAGCACACGCCCAGGTTCTTACATAGATGGTAGAAATCCAAACTCAGATCTGTGATTACATAGCAAGCACTTTGTTCAGTTATCCATTTCCTCATGCCCCCTAATACAGGCTTCTACTCTTTAATTATTGAACCCATCAGATCCTAATAACAGGGATTCAACAGTTGCTTAGCAGAATTGATAAATGAAAGGACCAACAATGAGGCAATCTCAGGAGACATCTGCTCTACTACAAAGCATTAAAATGCAAAATCAGGTCACCCAAGCCACCCAAAATCAGACAGTGAGTTGATAATAGGGTCAGGTCTAGGACTTCTATGAGGGTGAGTCCCACCCAACAGTGCTTATGCTGTGATGAGAACTGAAATTACAGCTGAGCTTTGCAGTCAATGCAGACAGGAAACACTCTTTAAGACTTGTAAGTTCTGCCATCAAAGCCTGCCTATCCTTTTGCTATTTCCCTTGTGGATAGAGGGATGGAGAAGGCCAACACACAGGGCAGTTACAAGGCTCATGGGGCCTCTCCCTAAGCTTAAATGAGCAGTAACTATTTCCAGCAGGAGAGTATCTTCAGTGGACTAGCCTGCAAGTTGTGCAGGGAACTCTCATAATACCATGGTGGGTGGGCTTTGTGGTGATACAGCTACCCCACTTTGAGACACCCGTGTTCCAAGATCTTGGTTCACCAAGCCAGCCTTGAGTAGAACCAACCCCATCACATTTCCCCAGATAGTCTTTGAGCACATAGCACTGCCCTTTCCCCAGAGCCCAGAGCCCACTGAATCATGCTCCTTGGGGTGAGTCAGGATCTGCATGTTTTATAATTTGAGCTCCTAGAGGAACTCTTTCATAGCATGATCTCAGTCTGTGGCTACAGGTGAAGGTATGAGCTTGAGCTGTGGGGTAGGCAGACCTTGCTGAGAGCTCCCGCTTTGTGTCCTGACACCTTCCTGCACATCCCCTCTAGGCCTTATCCACAGTCTGGTTGTAGTAAGGGTCACTGTCTGTCATTCTGGTTTACATGTTGCCAGGACTGAGCCCCATGGAGCTAAGGGAACCTTAACATTAAATATAAATGTTCATTGTAGTCTGGTGTCCCTGCTTGATGATCCTTGAGATTCAGAGTGACTCTGGTTTGCCAGTGTCATGCTTTGTTAGAAGGAGAAAAGGGAGCAACCATCCTCCAGTGTAATTTCTAGGGAGTGACAAAAATATTTGGAGTCATGAGGGTCCAAACATTCTTTCAAGGCTGGCAAGGGCATCTCATAGGGACTTCCAAGGGTGCCCACGGGGCAGATTATATAGACTGCACCTTTTCAAGCCCCCCAAAGGAAAGAGTAGTGGAACAAGAGCCTCAGTGAGTGGAGGCTGAATTAGTCACAGCAGATGGTTGGTGAGGCCATGGCTCCAGCACTGCCTGCACTTCTTTTATTGAGTGTGATTCAGGGGATTAAGTCAGCAAGATGAAAGAGGAGGGCAGAGAAAAACAGAGGAGAACTCAATTAATGGTGTACTGTGGAGTTATTTTTCTCTTACATGTCTTCTCCTTTTCATCCATCACAACGTCCTGACCTGATAGGAAATTTCTACCTCTCCTATTAATGAAATGTCTCTGTGCAGGCTCAAGGTAGATCGTGTAACTTGTGTGAATAATATGAACAGAAAATGGGGATTTAGTCAGGGGTCAAAAGGGATAACCAGAGTGATTAAAATCCACTGGAAACCTCCAAACTTCTGTTTGCCGTCACGTGTGACTGCTCACTGCTTTTCTGGGCTCCACTGCTGATGATTTGGCTCTGGTGACTTGAAGACCTTCTGGTATTTTTTTCAGGGAACTAGTAATAAGTGGAGAGAAAGGGGATTTGCATTTCCTCCTAAAAGACAAGCTTCCTCCCCAAACCCCTGTTCCTCCTCCTGACTTCCCCTTTGCTCTGAGCAATCCATCCACTCACAGTCTCTTCTGATTCCTTTTGGGCATCTCTGAGACTCTTTTCTTTATCTCCCAGCACTTCAGCTTCTTAGCGCTTCTTGCCAGACTGCTTCCTGTCTTCTGGAGGCCTCTGCCATCAGCTTTAGCTGCAGACTCTCACACAGTCATACGGGCAAGCTAGTTATTCCAGCACTGAGAGATATTCAGAGCCTTCAGTTCTTGACTACTCTTCAGCCTTCTGAGATGTTGCTCTCTGCTGAAATATGAACACATCTGCCCTATTTTGTCTGCTGAAACCTAACCCTCAAAAACCCAATGCTAATGGTACAAGGAAGCAGAACTTTATGGAAATGACTAGATTATGAAGGCTTTTCTTTATTAGTGGATTGAGCTGCTTACAGTTTCTTGGTCTAAGGAATTGTTCAGGAAATGGCTTTGTTCTAAAAGCCAGTTTTTCATGGTATGCCTGCTCTTTCCTGTCATGTGATGCCTTTCACCATGCAGTGATGCAGAAAGAACTTCATCAAGTACCAACACTACATTTTTGGACTTTCTAGATTTGGGAACCATGAGCTAAATAAACCTCTATGCTTTATAAATGACAATCTTTGGTATTTAGTTACAGCCAAAGAAAATGTGTTCTCTAGCTGTCTCTCCCATTCTCCCCTTTTCATTCCTCTCTTCCTTTCTCTCTCACATCTATTTATTTGTCCATCTATCTTTATATATGTCATCATGCTATATAATTATGCAATTTAATTGCATTCAAACTATATCCATTTTTCTGCCTATCTTCCTATGTGTCATCACACTATATGCAATTTAATTGCATTAGGACCATATGTTCTCTGTCCTAGAACACTCCAGTTAATTCCTGAGCTTGTGCCCCCATTATAAGCTCCAGCCAATCAGAGTTTCATATTAAATTTGTTAAATACTGCATTCCTCAGGCCATTAAGGGGTTCACAATGCATGTTTATACATTAAAGGCCCTTAGAGATCCTACTGCTAAGTGTGTGTTATTCCTTCTGTAGACTATCCCCAAATCCTCCCTTGGATCTTCAGAGCCCCGTGCCAGTTGACATTGACCAAATGTCACTTTCCCAAGGACTCTTCCCTAAGCTCCCTCCAACTTACTTAAGATCCTAGTACAACTCTGATGGCATAATCTTTCTCTCTTCTATCCCATTTATCCCCTTTATAGATACTTTATGTCAGTCTTCCACTGAACTCTCAGTCCCATGAAAGCAGGGACTATAGTTTTCTAATTCTGCATCATATTCCCTGCATATAGTAGACTTCTACATATGTACATATTGATCAACTAAAGAAAAAATGTAATCAGAAAATACTGTGCCAAAGAATTATTGTTGGCTTAGAACTTTTCTCCCTCTAAATAGGACAAGCCACAGTAGTATATATGCTTGGCTGACTGTTCTTTACCCTTGCCTCAAATTCTGTAGCCCACTGATAGGTAATAAAATCTACCTTCTGCTATCACTCTATCAATGAGGATTCTCCTTAATGCAAACCACAGAAATTCAGTAGAAAAGCTTAATGGCCTAAAGGTAGAAAAATTTAGAACAAAGATAGGCTTCTGGTAAGAACTTATACAGCAAGTCAAGAGCTGTCACCTAGGGCCTGGTTTCTTCCTGACTCCATGCTATCTCTCCAGTATTCCCACCATGCATCATATGCAACTTCTATCAGTGACCATGCCCAAGACCCCCTAAGTGTTTTCTCAAAGCATTCTGACAAGAATTGGAGCTTTTTCTTTCCAAGAATTCACGCTCATGAACTCAAGAGCCATTGGCTCTGAACCAATCATCATGGTTCAATGCAATCATGTGCCCTTGGGCTACCTACTGCAGGGAGACCAGCTGGCTGAGAGTAGAAGGGGAGTGCTGTGTCTAGTAAAATATAAGGTTCAGCTTGCAACTGGAAGTTAATACAATATGGTCAACAGTTCTTTAAGCTTGTTTGAGTTCAAGAAGCCACTCCTGAAAACTCCAGACAACTCTGATAATGTGTCTGTTGGATTTTTCAAAACCTACTTTAATTATGGTTCTTTAATGCTTCAACCTCGCTTCTAGCCCACCACCTACTAGAGATAGGGGAAAAGAAAGGTAAATAGGAAATGGGGGCTGTGGACCTGTATAGAAATAGTTCTTTGGGGGAATTACAATCTTCCTCCTCAGCAGTCTAGTCCACTAGCTAAACACCAAATATGAATCAGCAGTGGCTCAACCCAGAAGAAACCTCAAGGCTTCACAGATTGGCATGAATCTGTGGAAGTGGCAAGAAGAAACCAGAATACCATCAGAAGTTCTTTGGTGGATTTCTCTCTACAAAGTCATGACAGATGATGATGAGCAAAGAAAACAAGGCAAACCAGTGCAAAAGTGTCATCAGTAAAGACCAGCATCAGTGAAGCCTAACAAAGATCAGCAAAGAGTTGCAAGGTGAACCAATACAAGAGTGTTGTCCACTGCCTGCTGGGTTATACTTATATCTTTCCAAACATCATGTGTCCTCTCAAGTGTCCTCTGGAACAAAGCATCACACTCCCTTTCACCAGGCAGTTTCCAGAAAAACATCACGTGTCTGTTCTCAGTAAAATATCCTCTCACTTGTCTGCTTCAGTAAAACATACTGTCATAAGACATTTCCAGAAAAACATCACATGGCACAACAGAGTCTCCAACAAAACCAAAAATTCCCACTTCATGTGGCCTCCCTTCCAAATGGTATTTATATGTGTACCAGATGTCTCTCCTTTCATGTAGAGTGTGTGACTATCTTTTAAGTAACTCTGCTATAAAGTATATTCTCTCGTTGTAAGAGTATGCATAAATGAGCCAACTCAATACACTGTATTTTATGGGTCAAGGATTATTTAGGCAAATTGGGGATCACTTATCTGTGCTCCACAAAGTACGGAGCCAGAAAGGTTCACTGATGGGTGATTCTACTATCAAGGATGACTCAACAGCTGGAAGCAGAAGTATCTGACAGCTAATGTTATCTCTCTGGTGGAATCTCAACTGTGCTGTTGGCTTGAACAGTTTAAGATGGCATCCTTGTATGGCCTGAACTTCCTCATAGTGTGATAATCTCAAACATTCTAAATGAGGACCAAAACTCCAAAGTCAAATGTCCCTAGAAAAAAACAAGGAGGATCTTCACTTTTTTACATAGGTCCAAGTTTCTGTTGCTATAATAAAATAACCGAAGCTGGACACTTATAAAAAAAATTATTTGGCTCACAGTTTTAGATACTTCATTTACTTGGCCTCTGGTGAATGTTCTTTAGTTATACACATCATGGAAGAGAAATGCAAAGGGACATATCCATCCACAGAAGAGATCACACTTGTAGAATGGCCTTTATCTAAAAGAAACTGTTCTCATAAAAACAAACTTATCCTACAAGATATGCATTCATTATTTCTGGGTTCAGGGCCTCCAATGACCTCACCACTTCCCATCAATTCCTATCTCCTAAAGCTTCCACCACATCTGAACTATACCACGAAGGACAAAACTTTCCACACACAAATCCCTGGGGGTACATTCAACTTAAGTTCACTACACAGTGCATTGCATGACCCTGCCTCTAAGTCATACAGTGTCATCATCATAGCAGTCATCTCACCCACTCTCATGAAGGAACACAAAGCTCCTATTAGTCTGGGAGGGCTGTCAAGCCCATACTGTAAAGAGTGTGGGTGAAGCCGTGGCAATCATCTAAAGACCAGAAGTAGTTTGTCACAGGAAAAAAAAGTCCCCAGGGACCATCTACACTGTTTCTGACTTCCCCGTCATATGCTCTGATGCCTCAAACACCTCTATCCCATTCTTATGCCCTTTCTCTTATGGTCAGTCCCTTATTCCTTTGACCTTTACCATCTATGCATAGCAAACTTTTTGTAGTTTTTCAAATGTTAATGTGAACTCATTCAATCTTAACTTAGGACTACCTTAGGTGGTACCTTCTAGTGGAAACTTAGCTTAACATAGCCTTTGCTTAACATAGCATGGTGGGAGATGGTTAGGTCATTGGAGGCCCTCGGCCCAGAAATGATGAATGCAGGTCTTGTGGGATATGTTAGTTCTTATGAGAACAGGTAGTTTTAGATAAAAGCTATTCTATAAGTGTGATCTCTTCTGCAAACATGTTTCCCTTTGCATTTATTTTCCATGGTGTGTATAGCTAAAGATCACTAACTAGTGGCCAAATAAATGAAGCTCCTTGATCTTGGAGCTTCTGTCTCATACTTGTGAGCTAAATAAGTAGCTTTTTCTTTATAAGTATCCAGCTTCAATTATTTTGTTGAGCAGAAATAACTGAAAATCAGAAACCTGAACCCATCTAAAAAGGAAGACTCCCCCTTAATAATGTATACCATTACAAAATATCTCCTTTTCGGAGTTCTGCATGGTTCCTTGTTTCTTTTAAGCTGTAGATGCTCTAAAGGAATAAAAAAGACTTCATCTTTATAAAGGTCATAAGGCATTTCTGGCATACACAAAGTCCCCATAGAGCATGTAGCAGCACTTGGGCATGGGGGAATCAGAAGTTCAAGGTCACCTTTAGCTACATAGTAAGTTGTAGACCTGCCTAGGCCAGATGAAACCCTCAAGGAACAATACAAAACTAACAAAACAACCTCCACTCCACCCCCAAAACAAGACTAGGCAGCATATTCTGTCTCTGCTTCAACCACAACCTTGGATCTTTACATCTTTGAGATAGTCTCTTTCAACTTCAACCAGCAGCACCCATATTCCTTGCTTGAAAGCTTTCCTCTGGCCACTGGAGCCCGCATTCTAGAACAGTTCCAGCAGTAGGACAAGAGTTCCAAAGAATCCATGCTCCCTGGGAGTCACCCTCAGCCAAAGACTGATGTGATTGGTGGATACTTAGGCTGGCTCCTTCACCTCCCAGGAGACATAACAGCATGTGCTTTAGACTGGATGCTAAAGTACAGCTGAGCTCATCCAGGGCTGCTGGTTTCCCAGTGCCAACACCCTCTTTTGGCTTCCTCTCCTTGCTCTTTTACTTCCTGATTTCCAGGCTGCCCACCAACTCCTTGCTCTCTAATGCTGGACTCAGCATTTGCTTCCCAGAGAGCAGACACTAGGCCAGAGCACTTGCTGAGTAAAAGAGTAAACCTGTATCCTAGTCCGTGCCACCCCTTACTATACCTGGTCTGGAACACCACTGATTGCCAGCAGCTATTCAAGTACTGAGCCAGTAAGAGCAAATGCTCAGCAGGAAATTGGAGGCCTTTGTGTCTGCTTCTGTTAACATTTGCCATCAAGACACCTGCAAAGGAGCATTATTTCACTTGGAAATGCACTGCTGAAACGTGGCACTGAATGAGCTGATTCACTGAGCAACACGGTACCTGTGAATGACATCAGTCTCACAAGAGACAAGACCAAGAGATTCATGACCAGACAAATGCTACTGCCTGTGTTTCTTCTGTGTGACACAGAGGAGTGGCATTACGCAATCCTGTCCTGCTGTAGAAATGGTGATCAAGAGTCACTCTGGTAGGTCACTCTCTTAGTTAGAGTTTCATTATTGTAAAGAGACCCCATGAGCTAGGGAACTTTATAAGGACATCATTTAATTGGAGCTGCTTACAGTTTCAGAGGTTTAGTCCATTATCATCATGGTGGGAAACATGGCAGGATCCAGGTAAACATGGTGCTGAAGAAGGAGCTGGGAGTTTTAACATCTCGATCTAAAGACATCCAGCAGGAGACTCTTCTGCAGGCAGCTAGGAGGAGGTTCACTTCCACACTGGGTAGAGCTTGAGCACAGGGGCCTCAAAGCCCACTCCCACAGTGATACATCTCCTCCAACAAGGCCATACCCACTTCAACACCTCTAATAGTGTCACTCATTCAAACGCATGAGTCTATGGGGGCCAAACCTATTCAAACCACTACAGTCACCCTGCAGTGCGCTGAATGTAAATGTTAGCACTAAGAGTGGAATCATCATCTCCCTTCTCTCGTCTGCCAGCTGTTATCACAACAGAGAAGAAGACCATAGTGAACTATAGAAGGTTCTGGGGGCAGAGAGGGTACCTCTTCTTTCATTCCCACAACACTTCTGCAATTACCCTTTTGTAAATATTTCCTTTCCAGTTAATTAATAGGTGTTTGCCTAGGGTACTGCATTAAGTCTGAGGTGAATAGGCATGAAACCAGCCTGAAAAGTCTTAACCCTTTCGAGGGATCTGAAGTTCTACTTATCCCACAACCAACCCTACCTTTAAGGGGCATAAGGAGAGCAGAGATTTGGGGAAGTGGCATTTATACTTCTCTCCCATGGCTAAAAGAAAACCATTTTAAAAAAAAAATCCTCCATGACTAATTGTGGAATAAGGTTATCTTAGGACATCTAAGGAACCTGAGGGTTTATTCCATGGGTAGAACAGTAGCCTAGCAAGGCACAAAGCCCTGAGTTCTGTTCTAAGCATGGAAGGAGTGAGAAAGAACACAGGGGATGGAGGGAGAAGAGGAAGAAGGGACAATAGGAAAGGGGCAAAGGGCATGAAAGAGGAGAGCCTTCTGCTGGTTAAACTGGATTTCTCCTGTGACATGGAAGGAGAGGGCTGAACAGAGGTGCCCAATAAAGGAGCAACCCAGGCAGCATGCCTGTTTCCCACCAGCCAGTTGTAACCTGATGCTAACCTACTACAAGATCCCAATCCTCTGCTGCTGTACTTCTTTTCTTAGAGATGACAGAAAGAGCTGACTTGTAAAAACATTATGAGACTTAGGCAAAACAAAGCCCTAGGATTAAAAAAAAACAAAACAATTTCAGCCAGTGCACAGGGCAAAGCCAAAGCCAAAGTCTTTGCCTCTGTAGCTAAACCTTTAAATGGTCTTACTTCTGCCCCAATTACCCTAGACTGCTGATCAGTTTCCGTTGTCCCCTATCTCCACACCACATATCCCAACTGACAGACAAAGACAATAAGCAGGATTCAAATCCAGGGTACAGTCTTAGAGTGGAGTGCTTAGCAAATGTGTCATTATTTGATTTTTATTGGAGTATATTAATCTCATATAGTAATGACTTTCATTATTGACTTGTAGTGCAAGTACATAATGTATTCCAAACATACCTTCACATACATCTCCGCTACCCTCTCTCCACTTTTGAGCTTCTTCAGTCACTGGTGGCCACTGTATAAAAAGGATCTCCTTTGACTAAAATGGCAGTGGTATCATACTACAAACATAAACATAGTTCTTTAGAAAACAATTTGACAGCGATAACATGTCTATTTAGCAAACAACAGGCTTAGCTTCTCCACTAGGGCCTATGACCTCTCCAGTCTTGCACTTTTGACTGGGTTTTTAGGATCAGACAGGCATTCCTTCCTGAGGAGCAAATATCAGCTTTAATCAGAAAGTATTTGGTGACACTTCCAACTCCCAACATATTGGATACTATCGTACCAGTACTATCCTGATGATGTCGTGAGCTTGAATGAGTCAGTATTACTGCATGTGAAGTCCTCAGGTGAGTAAGACTATCGATGGCTATTCTTCCCCAGTAGCCTGCATAACAGCTTCTAGAAATATACGAGTGCTCTATTTTTCTTTCTATTGGTGTAATAAACACAGAGACCAAAGGCAACTTGACAAGAAAAGGATTTACTTCATCTTTCAAGTCTCAGATTGCAATCCATCACTGAGAGAAGTCAGGGAATGAATTCAAGATGAGCTTAGAAGCAAGAACTGAAGCAAAGGCCATGAAGGAATACTGTTTACTGGCTTGAAACTCCTAGCAATGTTCAGTTTGCTTTCTTATATAACCCAGAAGCATCATCAGTAGCTAGGCCACAGTAGGCTAGGCCATTCCACATCAATTATTAATCAATAATATTCTCCCTACTTGGGGCACAGCCAGTAGAGATGAGCTATACACTGTCTCCTGACCTCCATCATCTGGCCCATGGCCCTGTCTACCTTCTGGAACTAGCAGGACCCCAGGAACATCCCTCCTGGTCCACCTGGGGCACAGTTAGCAGAGGTGAGCAGCCTGTTGCTCCTTAAACTCCATTGTCAGGCCTACAGCTCTGCCTGCCTCCCTGAGCAGTCCTGCCACTGTCAGGAAAATCCAGTCAATACCAAGGACAACTAGAGGGCAAAAGAGCAGTGTAAGAACACAATCAACAAGAGCAAGGGCAATATGGCTCCACCAGAGCCCACTGTCCTACTATAGCAAGCCCTGGATATCCTAACACAGTCAAAGCACAAGAAGATAACTTTATAAAGATGATAGAGGCCTTGAAAGAGGAAATAAATGAATCCCTTAAAAATACGGGAAAATACAATCAAATAGGTGAAGAAAGTAAATAAATTGTTCAAGACATGAAAATGGAAATAGAAGCAATAAAGAAAACACAAACTGAGGGAATCATGGAGAGAACAGAAACTACAGATGCAAGCCTCACCAACAGAATATAAGAGATGGAAGAGAATCTCAGATGTAGAAGATATGGTTAAAGAAATCCATATGTCAGTCAAAGAAAATGTTAAATTTAAAAAGTCCCTAACATAAAACATCCACAAAATTTGAGCCAAAGATCTTTGCCTCTGTAGCTAAACCTTTAAATGGTCTTGTTTCTGTCCCATTTATCCTAGATTACTGGCTAATTTCCATTGTTCTTACCCAGACCCAGAAAGACATGTATGGTATGTATTCACTTATAAGTGGATATTAGCTGTAAAGTACAGAATAACCATGCTACAATCCACAGACCCAAAGAAGCTAAGTAACAGGGAGAGCCCAAGGGAGGATGCTTGAATCTCAGCCAAAGGGGGGTAGAAAATAGACATCAGAGGTAGCTGGAGGGACAGAACTGGGTAAGAAAATGGGTGGAGAGGGGAACAGGGGTTAGATCAGGAGTGGAGAGAGTAGGGTGAGGATGGGAGCAGGCTGGGAAAGAAAACGGAAATCGCTGGGACTAGCTGAAGATCTGGAATGCTGGAGGCTCCAGGGAATCTATTGGAGTGACCCTAGCTGAGATTCCTAGCAGCTGGGGATATGGAGACTGAAGTAGCCACCTCCTATAACCAGTTGGGACTTCCAGTGGAGGGAGAAAGACACCAACCAGTCCACAAACCTTCAACCCAAAATTGGTCCTGCCTACAAGATGTGCAGGGATAAAGATGGAGCAGAAGTTGAGGCAACAGTCAACCAATTACTGGCCCAACTTGAGAACACACCATGGGAGAGAGCCAACTCCTGATACTATTAATGATACTCTGCTATGATTGCAGATAGGAGCCTAGCATCACTGTCTTCTGAGAGGCTCCACTCAGCAGCTGATGGAAACAGATGCCAAAACCCACAGTCGAACATTAGGCATAGCTCCGAGAGACTTGTGGAAGAGTCGGGGTAAAGATGAGGGAGTTAGAGGGGTCAAGGACACTACAAGAAGACCTACAGAGTCAACCAACCTAGTCCCATGGGGACTCACAGAGACTAAACCACCAACCAAAAACCATGCATGGGCTAGACTTAAGGCCCCTACACATTTGTAGCAGATGTTCAGCTTTGTCTGTATGGGGGTTCCCTGATGTTTGGAGCAAAGGCTGTGTCTGACTCTGTTGCCTGTCATTGTATCACCTTCCCCTAGCTAGACTGCCTTGTCTGGCCTCAGTGGGAGAGAATGTACTTAGTCCTGTTTCAACTTGATGTGCCATAGTAGGTTGGTAGACATGGGGAGAGGGGGGCTGCTTCTTCTCTAAAGGGAAGGGGAGGGGGTAATGGGAGGAGGGGTATGTGAAGGTGGGACTGGAAGAAGAGGAGGGAGGGATGTAAAATGAATACATAAATAAAATAAAAAAAGATAAAACTGAAAAACAAAATCTCCACAGTTTGATCTACAGGCCAATCTGATGGAGACATTTTTCTCAATTGAGAATCTCAGATGACTCTATATGTCAAGTTAACTTACTTGATAAAAAATTTTAAAAACTTAACCAGCACAGAGGATTACCTATCAAAAAAGGAAGCTCCCACTCTAGTTCCAGCTGAATTTCTCTATATCTTGCTGCCAGCATGTGTGGCACCTTCAGCAATCTGATTCCAGTGAGCAACCAACAGTAGTGAGAACTGTTTGCATTATATCAATGTCTTCCAGGGCCTACTTGACCAACCACACATAAAAAGGCAGCCCATTTATAGTACTGGAATCTAAAGAACTACTTCTAAGCAGGTCTACATCCCCCTTGTCCTATTAACCATCTTTCTACCTTACCTTTGCTCAGTGGGATAGAAGAGATGTTGAAGCATTAAAGAACCCTAAAGTTTTAGGCCTGAATGTATGAATTTCCAGGCTGGTTCCATTCATTGCTATTGTGAACAGAGCATCAGTAAACATGGGTGTGCATGTAGCTCCTCAGTAGGATAGAAGTCCTCTGAGCATATGGCATAGCAAGGTCACATGGAAGCTGTATGGAAACTTTCCACATCTTGAAGTGGAAATTTCTGGTTTCTTTGGAGATCCAGTTGTGTCATGTGATGTTTTTTCTGGAAGCTGTCTTATAAGAGGATATTTTGCTGAAGCAAACATGTGAGAGAATGTTTTACTGAGAACAGACACGTGATATTTTTCTGGAAGTTGTCTTGTGAAAGGGCATGTGATATTTTTCTAGATCAGACACTTAAGGAGGGGAAATGATGTTTAAAAAGAGTATAACTACAACCCCACAGACAGTGAGGAGATGCTCTTGCATTGGTTCTCCTTGCAACACTTCCCTGGTCTTCACTGAGAGCAGTCTTGCACTGGTATGCCCCGCATGGCTTTGCTGGTCTTTGATCTTCACTTGTTGTGACTTCTTAGAGAATAATACACCAAAGAACCTCTCATGGTATTCTGGCTGCTTTTTGTCACTTCTACAGACTAATACCAATTAGGTGGAACCTCGAAGTTTCTTCTGGATCCAGCTGCTGTGAGTTTTCTTCTGGATCTAGCCATTGCTACTGATTTGTATCTGGTGACACTATTGAACTGGACTGCTGATATCCTGACAATGAAGATTGGAATTGCCCCCAAAGTACTTCTAAACAGGTCCACATCCACCTTGTCCTATTAACCATCTTTCTATCTTACCTTTGATCAGTGGGCTAGAAGGTGTGTTGAAGCATTAAAGAACTCTAAATAAAGTTTTTGGCCTTGAAAAACCCTAAGCCTACAATTGCTTATGAAAAAAAAAACCACCCACCTACATGTAATATTTCTTGAAACAATTTGGTATTTTATTTTTTATTAGATTATCAAGTATTATCTTCATATGGCTTGTATTAGTCTCTAGCATCACAGAACTTATGGATATTCTATGTAGTAAGGGTATTTGTTATGATGATTTACAGTCTGTAGTCCAACTCCCCAACAATGGTCAGCTGTGAATGGGAAGTCCAAGGATCTAGTAGCTGCTCAGTCAGTCCCACAAGGCCAGAAGATTCCAACAGATGTACTGGCAAGTAAATGTGAGGAGACAAAGAAGAGCAAATCTTCCTTCTTCCAATGTCCTCATGTAGGCCTCCAGCAGAAGGTGTGGCCCAGATTAAAGGTGTGTACCACCACACCTGGATCTAGGACTTGCTTTGTCCTAGGCTGACCTTGAACTCTGACCTCCTTGCCTTAGTCTCCTGAGATTCACAGCCATGATGCCTCAAGATCTCCATGCCAATGTCCAGGTCAGAAACGTTTGTCTCCCAGCCTCAAGATCTGGACCACAGGTGAGCCTTCCAATTCTGGATTGTAGTTCATTCCAGATATAGTCAAGTTGACAACCAGGAATAGCTATTACATAGTTTAACACACATTGTTAATTTTGGTTGACCGTTCCCTTGTCCCCTGATTTCCTGTCCCAATTAAACCTGTCTAAGGCTGAGTTATCTCACTTAATTTCCACTCTCATCATTTTCTTACAAATTTCACATCTCTTTATGGCTGAATAAAATTCCAGTGTGCATATGTTCCACCTTTCATAATCTACTTATCAGATGATGGATTTCCAGGCTGGTTCCATTCCTTGCTATTGTGAACTGAGCAGCAGAAAACATGGGTGTGCAAGTAGCTCCTCAGTAGGATAGAAGTCCTCTGAGCATATGGCATAGCAAGGCCACAGGGAAGCTGTGTGTTCCAGGTTTCGAGAAACCTTCTCTCTGTAGCAATTACACTGGTTTGAACTGGAAATCTCTGGTTGTGTCATGTGACACAGACTCATGTGATGTTTTGCTGAAGCAAGACCTATGATATTTGGAGAGACAGGGTGCTTGCATAGCTAGCCTTGCAGAACTTCATTGGTATCGTACCTTCAAGTTATGGAGAGAGTCACAGCAGAGAACTTCTCCAGGCATCCCAGCTGATTCTGGTTGCTCCCACAGATTCATGCTGATTCAGCAGAGGCCCAGCTGTTTCTGCTGGGTTGTACCATCACTGCTGATTCACGTTTGGTATCTCGATACTACTGAACTGGACTGCTAGTGTCCTGACAGCAGAGATTGCCTCTAAAAAAGTACTTCTAAACAGATCCACATCCCCTTGTCCTATTTACCTTCATTTTGCCACTATCTTTTGATGGTGGGCTAGAAGGGGAGTTGAAGCATTTGAGAACCTTTATTAAAGGAGTTTTTGAAAAATTCAATCCTACAGCAGTCTACAGTTCCACCAACAGTAAATAAGCCCCCCTTTCTCCACATCATTAGCATCATTGGTTGTCATTTGTTTTCCTGATGACAGCCTTTCTAACTGGGATAAAATGTCATCCCAAAGTAGTTTTAATTCACATTTCCTTGATTGCTAAAAATGTTCAATATTTTAAAAAAAAAATTGTTTTTTGCCACTTATGTTTCTTTGTTTGGGAATATTTTGTTCAATTTTTTAGTCCATTTTTAACATTGAATTGTTGTGTGGGGGAGGGTGGCTCTCTTTATATTCTGGATAGGAATCTTGTGTCAGATATATAGCTGTCAAATATTTCTTCTATTATGTGTGCTATCTCTTTACTTGATTAACCATTTCCTTTTCTGTTAGGAGCTTTTGATCCCATGAGTTACATCTGCTGGTTTTTAACCTTATCTTCTAAGTGACTAGAGTTAGTACTCAGAAAATCTTTACCTGTGCCTGTGTCTTGAAGTGTTGGCCTTACTTTTTCCTATAGCACTTTCAAAGTTTCAAGTCTAACATTAAGATCTCTGACCCACTTGGAGATGGGTGTTTTTTGTTGTTTTGGTTTTTTCAAGACAGAGTCTCTCTATGTATTGCTTGCTGCACTGGGACTCACTATGTAGATCAGGCTGACCTTGACCTCACAGAGAGCTAACTCTCAAGTGCTAGGATTAAAGGAGTAAACCACCATGCTCAGCATAGAGTTGAGTTTTATGCAGAATGAAATATAAGGGTCTAGTTTTATTCTTCTATATGTAGTTATCCAGTCTGACCAGAGTCATTTGTGGAAGATACTCTCTTTCACCCACTGTGTTATTTTAGGCATCTTTGTTAAAAAAAAAAAAAAATCAAGTGGTTGTAGCTGTGTGTGCTGATGTGGGTCCTCCATTCTATTCCACTGATCTATGTGTCTTTTGTACTGTCAATGCTAAAGTATTTTCATTCCTGTGTCTCTGAAGCCTGCTGTCATGATACTTCCAACATTACTCAGTTGATGAGGCTTGCTTTAACTATCTGAGGTCTTTATGCTTCTATGTGAATTTTAAGAGCTTTTATTTTCATATTTCTAGAAAAAATAGTGTTGGAATTTTGATAGGCAATGCTTTGAATCTGAAGATTTGCTTTTGGTAAGACAACTAACTACCTTCACGGAATAATTCTTCCAATCCATAACTATGGGAAGTCTTTCTATCGTCTAGTAACTTCAATGTTTTTACATTTCTATTGTATGGGTATTATGCTTCTTTAGTTAGAATTATTCCAAAGTATTCTTTTACTACTGTAAATATTTTTTTAGCTATTGTAAGTGGAATCGTCTTCCTCATTTATTTCTTAGAATTTCTGTCTTTGCTATGTAGAAAGGCCAGTGACTTTTGCATATTAAATTTTAAAGGTTTATTTATTTTATGTATCTGAATGCTGTATCTATTTGTACACGTTTGTGCCAGAAGAAAGCATCAGATCTCATTATAGATGGCTGTAAGCCATCATGTAGTTGCTGGGAGTTGAACTCAGGACCTCTGGAAGAGTAGCTAGTGCTTTTAACCTCTGATCTAGGCTCTTTATTAATATTAATTTTGTATTGTGTCATTTTGCTAAAAATATCTATCAACTCCAAGAGTGTTCTGGCAGAGATATTAATAATGAAGGAAAGATGGATTTTGTGAGAAATGTTTTTCACATCTAATGAGATTATCAGGTGTTTTCTTTCCTTGAGTCCATCTCTGTAATATATTATATTTATTGATTTTCATACAATGAACCATCCCTATATCTCTGAAATGAAGCAATTTTGATCATGATGAATGATCACTTTAACGTGTTCTCAATTTTGGTTTGCTGGCATTCTGTTGGGAAAAAAAATACCTGTATTATCATTAAAGAGATTGGTCTGTAATTTCACCTTTTCATTATATCCTTGTTTAATTTGAGTATTGGGGTAATGTTGACTTTGTTTCGAACTGTGGCTTTCTTTTCTGTTTTATGGAATAATTTGGTAAATGTTAATGTTAGTTCTCCTTCAAAAGCCAGGTAAAATTCTATAGGGAACCCATCTTTCATCTGACAGATTTTTTTATGACTGTTCCAATCTTGCTACTTGTTATTTGCTTATTTTTTCATCTTTGTTTAACTTTGGTAGTTCATTTGTGTCTAGATATTCATCCCTTCCATTAATATTTTAAAGTTTAGTAGAATATAGGCTTTAAAGGTGTATCTTGATAGTTTCTGAATCTCATTGTTATCGATATTAATGCCTTTCTTTTCATCTCCGATGTTAAAATTTGGGTCTTCTCTTTATTTAAATACAATTGGAAAGGTTTGTTAATCTTGTTTATTTTTTCAAAGAACCTACTCTTCACTTTCTCCATTTAAATCTTCTTTGTTGTCTTCATCTGTAGTGTGTCCTCCCATGATCCAGAATTTTTTATTTGACTTGATTTTTTTTTCATTTCCAACATCAGCTCAAATTTCTTTTTTTAGTACTTTGCATTTGGTTGAATTTCATTTTTATATTCTACATTGACTGCCTTATCTCGTCCATCTCTAGAGCTCTTTCTTTCTGTCTCTGTCTCTGCTTCTGTCTCTCTCTCCTTATCTTGTTTTTGTTGTTGTTGTTGTTGTTGTTGTATTCAAAGGCATGCATTGTCACCTCCTTTCACTTTGAACAAACTTATCATGCTCTCATATTTTTTTATATATTTCCTATAAGTCACTCTTATTAGGAGTCATTACTTAAGGATTGGTAAGGTTGTTTTTCATGTTGTGTTTTGATATTGGGATTTGTGCATAGAAAGTTAGATTGTTGACTGATATATTTTATTAATTTTAGTCACTTTTCTTCTTTATTTTGTGTTTGAAATACTTAAGTGGGACTAGGTTGTAATAAGATTTCTCTCTGTTAGGTGTTCAGGGCACCAGGCTATCCCTAGTTCTCTGCAAGTCAAATACTGTCGACAGTAATAGTTGCTACCCAGAGTAGATCCATATAAAAATAGAGTAGTAACAAACTATGAAGAAAACACAATAGGATTATTAATTACTATTGAGGTGCTAGAAAATAGAGGAAGGGAACATTAATGGTCGGGGGTCTTTTAGGGGGGAAAGTGTCTGGTGAAGGAACTTCAATGAACGGTAGAAGGAAGAAAGATGGTGAAGACATGCTGCAGATAACTTAGAACATGCTCAGCTCTCTGGAGGCTGAAGCTCAGGGACTTTGCAAACCAGGCCAGACTTTGTTCTTTGGGAAATGAGAACATGAAAGAGTAAGGGCACAGAGAGAAAACTCTATGTAGGGCAAGAACACTGAGGAGCCAAAAGGGTGTGGGCTATCAAAGACAGAATAGACTTAGAGGAGGGAGCACTGGGAGGAAGTGAACAATGCAAACTGACTGGCCCAATTGTAGGCTTCTTCTCGGCTCTCCCACATGCCTTTTCTGGCTCCCAAATGCTGTCTGGCCTCTGGGAGTTGCTCTGCCAAAATGCATTATTTTTACTTCAGGATGCTAATTGAGCATGTTCCTGAAGGATGGTGAAGCAGATTGTGAGTGATTCCAAAGCCCCTCCCACCCATTTCCTCTAACAAAAAAAAAAAAAAATGTTCCAGGCTCTTGCTCACCAGGTAAAATTGCACTCATCCCTTCTCTGAAGCCTTTCCACACTCCCGGTGGGACTCACAGTCTTCCTGCAGCAACGCCACGCCACGCCACTCCTGTGTGTCATACGTTACTGCCTCCCAAATGTGATGGCGAGTTCCCTGACTTTGGGGAGTCATTCTGTGTGTGTTTGTCTGTGGTGGTGGTGGTAGTGGGTGGTGGTGTTCTCCAGGCCTGACTCACAGAGCCCTTCCTCTGCTTCTTTATTCTGGCATCTAGAATCATCAAGCACTTATCTGGGAACAGGCTGCAGCTGCTTATGCAGTGAAATCGAAAGAGGATCTGAGAAATCCTGGCAGGCTCCTGACCCACCACTTCTTCACAGAATACACCTTTCCAGCCACCTGCCTGACCCACTTCCACAACCTTACTATCCAATTTTGAGTCTACCTTCAGCCCCAGAGGCTGTATGTACCTCAAAGTCTCACCAGTTGTGGGATGAGAGAAGGAAGCAGAGCTTGCCACATTAGAGCAGGTGCTGAGAGGGAACAACATGGCCAGAATGCATGCCAGTCCTGGGCTGCTGTCACAACAGTCAGAAGCCAGGAGCACAAGTGGTACCCACATGACAGAAAACCAGAAGCGCCAGGGATCCATTTGGCATCCTAAACCCAAGTGGCACTGTGGGAAAGACTTTGCCTGGATACAAGCTTCAGTTTTGGGCAGAAGCCAATAGGGATGACTGTACCCAAAAATCTTGACCTTGTGGACATGGGAGGCCAGACAGTTATACCCCCATCCCTGTGTCCGGGTGCTATGTCCATAACCAGGCCAAACCCACAAACAGAAAGAGGGTTAGCCCTCTGCAGTACACAGTCAGGTGAGCAAATGGGACAGGAATTCAAATTACAAGTTTCCCCTGTGTCTACATGGCAAACAGAGCTGTGTAATCAGGAAGAATGGCTGGCTGTGGTTTTCTGTGGATCACATACAGGCCCAAGTTCCATTGGGCTAGAAAATAAATGTACATTTCAGTAGAAAGGGGACCTATCATCTTTGATGTTTTCCAGTATGGGGAAGTGTCTTTTTGTGTGTGCCAAAAACTTTATATCATCTCCACCCATCTCACATCACCTTGTGGTAGTTCTCTCTCTCTCTCTCTCTCTCTCTCTCTCTCCCTTCCTCCCTCCCTCCCTTCCACCCCCTGACCCTCTCTCCCTCCCCCTTCCATCCCTCCCTTTTCTCCCTTCCTTCCTTCCTTCCTTCCTTCCTTCCTTCCTTCCTTCCTTCCTTCCTTTCTTCCTTTCTTTCTTCTCCTCCTCCTTCCCCTTCTTCATTTTTGGTTTTTTGAAACAGTTTCTCTGTGTAGCCCTGGCTGTGCTTGAACTTGCTTTGTAGTCAAGACTCACCTTGAACTCAAAGACCTCTGCCTCCGCTTCCTGAGTTCTGAGATTAAATTCTTGTACCACCACCATGCATGCCCCTGCTCAAGTGATGGCATTTTTAATTGTCACAGAATATCCTTGCTCCTGGGGCAAGTGCCTACCAATGATGGTGAGATACTTCTCCATTGGGAGATGTTTTGTGCAGTGTGTATTTGAATGCTGATTTTGTACCCAGAGATCTGGTTGCAGTCCAGATTTTGGCATTGTCATTATTATGAAGCATCTCCTGACTCAGTATTCTGTAAAATTTTGTTCTCCATCACCTTCGGATTGGTTAAATAAAGAGCTAAATACCCTATAGTTAGTCAGGAATGGAAAAGGCAAGACTTTCTGGCCCAGAGAGAAGGAGAGGATTTCAGGTGGAATCCCAGAAGTCTCTATCAGGACACAAATGAAGAAGGAAGTGACCAAGAGAGACCAAGATTGCAGGTAACCAGCCACATGCCTGGGAAGTAGGCCAGGCAAGCATTATCAAGTTAGAATAGCTTTGAATCTGCCCAGCTATAGAGCCTGTAGCTTTTAATAAATATAAAAGTCTCCAAGTCATTTCTCTGAGTTATTACTCCGAGCATGAGTGGGCATAGAAAAATCTTGTATTTTTACACCTCTCACCTCCTTTTCTGTCTGCAAAGGCTTCTTTGGGGTAGAGCAGGCATAGGATACACCAGATTGGGAGAAGCCAGGAGAGTGAGGATCCAGGAGAAAGAAGATTTAACAGGTGCTTCAGCCTTTTTGGAGTGTGGTAAAAACCAGGAAGCCTTGAGTCTTATGGAACTTTATAAGAAAGCTGAAGCTCCGGGGCTGACCAGAGCTGCCTGCTTCATTTGAAAAGGAGGGGACACTGGCCTTGCCTACACAGACACATCACTCACCCCCAGACTATCAGACTGCCACAGCAGACTAGAAGAGAGAGGGAACAGGAAGTAGGGCACGGCTATAAGACCTCAAAGAGTGTCATCCCCGCCCCCTCAGAAACAAGGTGTGTGAGAGATATGGGGGACAGTGTGTAACTAAAGGTGACTGTTGACGGCCATTGTGCTCTGTGAAACCTTGAAGCTTGTAGAACCTTTGAGAGATGGAACAGGCTTTGATATCACTTCCTATTTACTCTCTCTTCCAGACTGCTGATTCAGTGTGATAAGTGGACCTCGTGAACCTGTCACCAGGATGGACTGTATACCTCGAAACTGTAAACCCAAATAAAAACCCTTTCTTAAGCTGCTTTTGTCAGAGTGTCTTACAACAAAAGAGAAACTGATGCAGCCTTGGAGCCCGAGTTAAATGCACCTCCTTTCTTCATAAAGAGCCCTGCCTCAACATGGAGGGAGGGAAGTATGGAGAGTTATTGCTATTGGGCTTGGAGTTTCCTTTGGGAGGTGATGAAAACATTCTGCAAGTAGTGGTGATATTTGGACAGTTTGCACATATATAAAAATTCATTGAACTGTACACTTTAAACTTAAATTCATGTTATGTTAATTATGTCTCAATTAAAATGCTCAGAGTTAGTTCAAAAATGAGAAGATAATTTCAAAAGGTTTTTTGTCTGGTCAAATGAAGCAATGATCATCTCATGACCCATGGTCTCTGACTCTTCCAGGAAATAGATGGCATTTGTCTCACAAAGAATTGGAGAGAACACCCCACTGTCCCATGTATTAATCAAACTTCTCTAGAAAGACAGTATCACATATCTAGATAAGTGATAGGGTAGATAGATAGATTACAACTATGGGAGATAGATAGATAGATGATAGATAGATAGATAGATAGATAGATAGATAGATAGATAGATAGGCATTAGGTAGACAGATGACAGATGAATGATTGATAGATGCCAGGTAGATAATAAATTAGATAGATAGATAGATAGATAGATAGATAGATAGATAGATAGATAGATAGATAGACAGATAGACAGAAAGACAGAGATGAAGACAGATCAGGAAACTTCTTAGGTGTGGTTAGTTTGATGACTGGAGACTGAGACATCTCAAGATTATCCATCTGCAAAGTTTTGAATAAGGAAAGTTGGTATAATGGCTCAATCCATCTTCCAATGCCTAAGACCTTTGGGTCTTGTGTAAGTCACAGATATGAAGACCAGAGGGTCTCAAACACTGAGGCTGAAGGTCAAGAGAAGGTTGTGGCAATAGAAAGAAGAGGAAGAAAAAGAAAGAGGGTAGCAGAGGATAAAGAGAAGATGGAGGAGGGAGTGAAAAGAAGAGATACCACCTTATCTTTACTTTTTCTTTCTTTCCAGATCTTACATGGATTAGATGGAGCCCATTGCATTGAATAAAGGTGGCTGTTCCTAGCTTGGTTCATAGACTAAAGTGGCAACTTTTCTTTTCTGGAAACGTATTCATAGGCATACCAGAAACAATTCTTTTCCAGGAATTCCTAGATCCCTTAGTTTTTCAAGCTGATACCTGTAATTAAGCATCACATCCCTCATGTTCAGACAGTTATGCACCTCTACCTAGCAAGCTAGTGTGAAAGGGATTTTACTCTGGTCTCCAAATATCTCATCTACTCTTTCCAGGAATCTTTGGATACTGATGCTGTTACAGTCTGTGCTGGTCAGGTTTGTTGTTTGTTTTTTGTTTTTGTTTTTTTTTTAACTTAACATAAACCTAGACATATCTAGGAAGAGGAATTGCCTCTATCAGGTTGGTTTATAGGCAAGTGTCTGTGGGGGGTAGAAAATTTCTTAATGGCTGATGTGGGAGGGTCCATCTCACTGAGTACAGTGCCACCCCTAGGCAAATGATCCTAGATGCTATAAGAAAGCGGGCTGCAGCCACAATGCAGAGTACTAGCCCAAAGGAGGATTCTTGAATCTCACTCAGAAGGGGAAATAAAAGAATCATCAGAGGTAGATGGAGGGAGAAAACAGGGAGGGAAAGGGGAAGGGGAGGAAATCAGGGGTGGGAGGTAGGGAGGTACGGAGGAGTGGATCAGGTGTCAAGAGAGACAGGGAGAGAGGGCCAGAGACTGAACAGAAATCAGTGGCAGATGGTGGGAGTATCTCTAGGGTGTGCCAGAGACCTGGGATGGGAGAGGCTTCGAGGAGTGTATGAGAGTGACTCTAGCTGAGACTCCTAGCAGTGGGGGATCCAGATTCTGAAATGGCCACCTCCTGTAGTCAGGCAGGACTCCCAGTGGAGGGATAAGGACACCAATCTACCAAGAAAATCCCTGACACAAAATTTGCCCTGTTTATAAGACATGCAGGGTCAAAAATGGAGCAGAAACTGGGGAAATGGCCAACCAATGACTGACCCAACTTTAAGACCCATCCCATGGGGAAGAGAAATGGAAAAATTGTCCTGATAGTATTAATGATACTCTGTTATGCTTGCATACAGGAACCTGGTACGATTGTCCTCTGAAAGGCTCCACCCAGCAACTGACAGAAACAGATGCTGAGACCCACAGCTGAACATTAGGCAGAGATCAGGGAGTGTTGTGGATGAGTTGGGGGAAGGATTGCAGGACCTGAAGAGGATAGGGACTCCATAGGAGGTCCAACGGAGTCAACTAACCTAGACCCTTGGGGGCCTCCCAGAGACTAATCACCAATCAAAGAGTATAAATGGGCTGGACCTTGGCACCCTACACACATGTAACAGATGTACAGTTGGTCTTTGTGTGAGTCCCACAACAACTGGAGCAGAGGTTGTCCCTGACTCTGTTCATCCTGTTCCTCTTGATGTTCCCTGGATTGTCTTGTCTGGCTTTAGTGGGAGAGGATGTACCTAGTCCTGCAGTGACTTGATATGCCAGGGTGAGTTGGTACACAGGGGTTCTTCCCAATTCTCAGAGGAGAATGGGAGGGAAGCATGGGGCAGGGGCTTTGTGAGGGAGAATAGGGGAGCTGCAAGTAGGAATGTAAAGTCAATAAGTAAATAAATTAATGGGGAAAAAAGAAAGAAAGCAGGCTAAACAATCAATAGAGAGCAACCCCGTAGGCAGCATTCTTCCATGGCTTCTGCTTCAGTTCCAGGTTCCTGCATTTTATTCCTGACTTGGCCTCCTTCAGTATTCTATGACCTGGACTATGTAAGCCAAATAAATCCTTTCCTATCCAAGCAGGCTTCAGCCAGTTTTTATCACAGCAATAGAAACCTAACTAGGACACATTCCAAGAACCAGACTGCACCCAAAGAATGCAAAATGGTCTGTGATATATCATCCAAGCCCAGAATCAGAATAGCACAATGAATTCAGACTGCAAAGGAATCAATTCAAGGCTTGCAAATATCTGCAGTGCAATACTTTTTACAATTAAAAAAAACAAACTTGCAAATAGACTTTTTAAAAAAAGTGTGAGAAGTCCTTACAGTGGAATAGTATAGAACTCTCAAAAGCCATGGCTCTAGAGCACTTTGTTGATAAGTTTATGATGAATGCAAGAAAAAAAATGTACAACACAAACTTCCAGATTATATGTGTATTATTTTCTCAATGAGGATAAAATCATATATACCTAAACATATATGGCAAGGGCATCAAATGTTGATAGCAAGCAGACATATTGAAGAGAGCTACCTTTTCCAATGGAGTTACTTCCATAACTAATTAGTCCATTGCTTTATTAATCTATTTATGCATTAATTGATTTATTAAGCAGAGCCCTCATGACTCAATCACTGGCCCAATATCCCATCTCAACACTACTGCTACATTAGGAGTCAAATTGCAGCTAGATTTGAAGGTGGAATTAACTACACTTAAAAACTAAGTGTATGCCCAGACTTAGCAGAGTATACCTGTAATTTAAGCACTCAGAAGGCAGCCAAAGGAAGAAGGAAGTTTAAAACCAGCCAGGGCTATTAAGTGGAACCCTATATGAGGGGGGAAAAAAGGCAACAAGAAATAGTTTTGGGTTTTTTTAATCTGAAAAATGAAACATTTCAGGGAAAACTCCAGATAATGAAATTTAAAAAAAAAAAAATGTAGCTAGCCCCAGGATTTACCATGTGGGGAGACAGGGGTGGGTTGTTGAGTGTCAGTGAGTCTGCAACCAGGATGCTTAAGCAGATGAGGAGGGGGACTGGTGTTGCTCCTCAAGTGATTTCCTGTGTGAATGAGCATTTCCTCTGACACTTGTAATAGCTGCAGCAGCTGTCATTATTCGCCTCCAGGGTATAAAGAAAATAAAACCATATTAACCATGTTAACTTATTTTCAGCGGCAGACGAATGGCTCATCTCAACAAAAGAGCATTCTCTATTTACAACCATAGACCATTTTTGGTGTGACTGCCTTTCATGTGATATTTCAGGACCCAGGCTCCTTTCATCTGTGGCTCTGCCTTCTTTGGGGTTCTCAGAGCCTCTTCCTTGCAGAAGCACGAGAAGAAAAGACAGAGGACAGAACAATGGAGGTAAGGCTGTGGCAGATATGCCCTCTATAATGTTCCTTTGTCCAGAATTAGGCCTGTGACTGCTTCTAGTTTCTGCTGTGGTCCTAAGGAGAAAGAAAACAATCCAAGAAAGAACCAGCCATTTCACCACATAATTTTGAGAGTGTGAGACACAATGGTTGAGGACTACACAGCTAAGAACAGGCAGAGCAATTACTCAACATCAATGATGAGCCTTGGTCTTGTCTACTTAGGGATCATGACCTCTTCCAGGCCTTCAGAGTCCTCTCAACTCAGTGACATTCTCAAGTACCTTACCATAAGTATTCATCCAGGCCATGGATATCAGAATGATCTGGTGAAAATCCTCACTTTAAATATTTTTGAGGCCCTTCAGATCTATCAATAATTTATGTTCCATACTTTATTCCCAGGTTTTTTTTTTCCTTGATTAAACTTCAGTACTTCCCCATTCAATAACAGCAGGCATGGTACAGTTAGTTCCTTGCTGTGCTCATGGTGTAGCATCAAATTTATAGGTTTGTTTTCTTAAGACTAAGATTTCAAAGACCTATCTCTACTTCCTGGGGCCTTGCCCAGCCAGTGAGATTTGCTGCCACTATGCAGAGGGCTGTGCTTGGTTTTCATATTGTGAGTAGAACAGAATGTCTTTGCTTGGACAGACAGTAGAGGTACACTAGTACTAGTACTCTAGTGTACTAGAGGTACAGTTAGGGTGACAAAGTGGTTTCCTCACAAGAATGAGTCCCAATTTCAATCCCCAGAACCCTTGTTAAAACAGCAACAGGTTGGTGACCTTGGGAAGCGATCACTGAGTGGCGGCGGCTGCTGATTATGTTCTAAGGGTTGGAGTGGGGTCTGCATTTGCTCTACCCAAACAGGTTACCTCTTTCCCCCGCTTCCATTACCTGTGGTGCAGAGAGTTGGGGCGGTGGCTGCATCAGCAAGGGTAGTAGCACCGGCAGCTGCAGTGACATGTCCAGCGTGAATCCTGAATGTGATTATTTATTCAAGTTACTTCTGATTGGAAATTCTGGAGTTGGAAAGTCTTGCCTTCTCCTTAGGTTTGCAGATGATTCATATACATCATCACAATTGGTGCGGATTTCAAGATACAAACTATAGAGTTAGACAGGAAAACAAGCTTCAGATATGGGACACAGCAGGCCAGGAAAGATTTCGAACAATCACCTCCAGTTATGACAAAGGAGCCCATGGCATCATAGTTGTGTATGATGTGACAGATCAGGAGTCCTTCAATAATGTTAAACAGTGGCTTCGGGAGATAGACCGCTATGCCAGTGAAAATGTCAGCAAGTTGTTGGTAGGGAACAAATGTGACCTGACCACAAAGAAAGTAGTAGACTACATAATAGCAAAGGAATTTGCAGATTCCCTTGGAATTCCATCTTTGGAAACTTGTGCTAAGAATGAAAGGAATGTAGTACAGTCTTTCATGACGATGGCAGCTGAGATTAAAAATAAATAAATAAAAATGAATGGGTCCTGGAGCAAGACCTGATAGTGCAGAGAAGTCCAATGTTAAAATCCAGAGCACTCCAGTCAGGTAGTCAGGTGAAGGCTGCTGCTAAAATCCACCTCCATCATTTTCTCACAGCAATAAATTCCCAATTGGAACCCAAAAGAAAAACGAAAATTGCCTGAATTGTACTGTATGTAGCTTCTTCCCAAAGATTCTTACCATTTCCACAAAGTCTGAGATTGTAAACGATCAACAGTGACTTTTTTTTTTTATTCCGTTGACTCAAGACAGCTAACTTCATTTTCAGAAGTGTTTTAAACCTTTGTGTGTTGGCTTATAAAACAATGCATGTAATCCTTGTTGCTTTCCTGATACCAGATCATTTCCCATGGTTGGTTAGAATATATTTTGTTTTGATGTTTATATTGGCATGTTTAGATGTTGAGTTTAGTCTTCTGGAGATGAAACAGCACAACCAGTGTCTGTCAGTTTCCATGCATAAAGTTCAGTGAGATGTTACATGTAAGCTCTGATTTGCTAGTTCTTCCTGGTAGAGTTATAAATGGAAAGATTACACTATCTGATTAATAGTTTCTTCATACTCTGCATATAATTTGTGGCTGCAGAATATTGTAATTTGTTGAACACTATGTAACAAAGCTGAAGATATGTTTAATAAATATTGTACTTGATGTGTTTATAAAAAGATAAAGAGACAGCAGATGCTGGAGAGGTTGTAGAGAAAGAGGAACACTACTTCATTGCTGGTGGGATTGCAAGCT
>NW_022196913.1:39466216-39477212 GCF_008632895.1 Mastomys coucha | reverse complement strand
CCAGTGTAGGGGAATGCCAGGGCCAATAAGTAGGAGAGGGTGGGGTGGCAAGCATGGGGAGGGGGAGGGAACAGGGGTTCGGTTTTGTTGTTTTTGTTTGTTTGTTTGTTGTTTGGAGGGAAAACTGGGAAAGGAGAAACCATATGACATGTAAATAAAGAAAATAACTAATAAAAATAAATTAAAAAAAATAAAAAGATAAAGAGAGAGGAGATATGTTCTACAGGGGTGTAGTAAGGTATGTGGGAAGGGGATGTCTAGCAGGTTCATACCAAGGCATCCTTTCTCCGAGGGACCAGCCACATGATGGTATAGTATAGAATGGAGTTTATTCAGGGCATGGGGAAGGGAGTTAAGAGGGTAGTAGAGGCAGAGAAAGGCAGAGAGAGTAGAGAAGTAGAGGTCAGTCATGGCCATGAACTTGTGGAAAGAGGAGGAAGGGAAGGGAATGGGGAAGGGAAGAACAAGAGCAAGAGAGAAACAAGAGATCAAGAGAAGCAAGAGAGGGAGAAGGGGGCAAGCAGCCCCTTTTATAGTGGGTCAGACATCTATTTGACTTGGTCATCCAGGTCATCCTACCTGGATGTTGCCAGGTAACTGTGGAGAGGAGCATACTTGGCTGTTGCCAGGTAACTCTGGGGTGGAGTTTAGACAGAATGCTAACATTACTTATTGGAAGTAAAGAACAAAGCAAAACAAAACAGTGTGTGCGGTGCTATTCTAGTAATCTCAGCACTGGCAGGCAAAAACAAATGAGCAGGTAGATCCCTAGGGCTCAGCTAGTCAGCCTAGCCTGCTTGGTGGGTTCTAGGCCTCTATAGATTCTGTCTCAAAAATAAAAGAGTGGACAATACTTGAGGAACAATATCCAAGTTGCCTTCTGTTCTCCACATGTGCATGTGCTACATGCACACACACAGGAATGAGGGATCATATACCAGAGTAATGTGACAGAATGTCCCTGGGTAGAGGAGGGGCCACTTAAGGGCTTCATGGCCCTTCTAGAAGGAGGCAAGGTTTTAGTTGAATTTTAAATAGAAGTGTGGACTAGCTACAGGAATTTCGGGGAGGAGCAATCATCAAAACTGAACCCAACTAACTTTTTAGTTAGTTTGTAATTTAGTTTTATGACATCAAGGTCCCTCTAGACCCCAAACAGTAGGCACTCTCACTATACTACAAGGATGATCTCACTTGCCTCTTGTGTGTAGCATATTTTCAACCTCTTTCTTTCTTCCAGGAAGACGATGGGTCAGTTTCTCCTGAATATCCAAAAGTATGACCTTTGGAGGTCTCAACAGGTCCTATTAAGTGTCTTTGAGACTACTTTCACAAGCAATAGTGAGCAAGCGATATTCATTGACATATGATATAAGAAATGTCAAGTATAACTAGGCAGTTTTCACAAAAAGAAGTGAATTTTCCCATTCAAAGAATCAGTCCTTCCATCTGGTATGACAAATGCTGTTCCTGATTTGTGTTCTTGCCTGAGATCATTTGCCAAAACCTTTCTCACAAGTCCATGGTGACAGTCATCTAAGCTGCTCCCAATAGATCCAATCATTCACTTATCCCAGGCACGAGACATCTATTTGACTTGGTCATAAAATTTAGTATTCTATAATTCACAGAGAGCCTAATTCATTCACCATCTGGTTTTGGGGGGGGAAAAGACCACTGGAAGAATTGCTGGGAGTATGCAGGATTGATACCTTCCTGACATCACCCAGGGCCTTTCCATTCACATTCAAGGGCAGTGCTCTGCCTAGACTATTATTCTGTGCTTCAGAAACAATGGGTTCTCACCACCTGGTTGGCCTTGTTATCTGTCTGCAGTTTCTCATTCTCTTGCCTTGAGTTAATCACATCAAACCACACTAAAAGCTCCCTCCCCTTAATTGAGGGCTTTAAGTGAGTACACCTATCAAGTTTCAACCTAATTAATTTTGAAAGCAGCAATGCATCCCTTAAGTAACCTGGAAGGTTTTGTTTCATAAATACCTTTACCTACCTATCTCAGTAGGTTCTCATGCTGATATGAGGACATTCCCTTGAAAGAGGAAAGGAAGTTCTTGTTATGCCCATTATTCAAGATGAGATTCTAAAGCTAAAAAGGTAGCATGTTCCAGATCTAGGACCAATTCTTGGCTCTTCGGTGGGCCTTCTTCCCAAAATAATTAGCAGCCCCAATCCTTGCTTGGGAAAACAAAACAGAAAACAGCAATAGCCCCTTGCCCTAGCATCTGAGCCTCTCTGGCTTGCTCCCCGACTGTTACTAAACCTGTCTTGCAGAATACTAGTCACTGAAATAAGTGGTGTCATAAGAGAAAGAGCTCCTCTCTGAGGTAGCCAACTGAGTGGAGATGAGAGGGCAAGCCTCCTTAAGAGCAGTTTAGGAGTCCTTATGGGGCAAAGAAACAGGATGTTGCAAGGTGCAGAGAGCTCATTGGAGGTGCAAAGAAAAGAGTGGAGATTGTAAGAATTGAGCAAACAGGGACACCTCATAAAAATACCAAGGAGCAAGGAATGTCCATTAAGCCTAAAGACAGAGCTACAGAAGGATTTACCGAGCAAACATCAGTCCCCAGGAGATGCCCTAATTGTGGGGAGTAATGCCCGGTTCCAGGAAACATCCCCAGTAAGGGGTGCATCTCCCCCCACCCCTCCTATGTGCAATTGGTATCTCCTCCTCATCCTGTGGCACAGAGGTCAATGGAAACAAAAGACAATGGCTCCACCAATGAGAGATAACCAACTCATGCTGTAAACCTATGTACTGGGAAGGTATAAAAAGTGTGTGCTTTTGTTCCTGGGTGTCACGTTTGTTCCAAATGCAAGACAACCCCAGTATACTGGATCAATAAAAACCTCATGCTAATTGCATCAATCTCCATCCCTGATTCTTCTCGAGTGGGGCATCCACGTTGAGTTCAACATCATGGTGCATGGGCCGGGAAAGGTTCCCCTCTCGAGGGACCAGTGACTGGAAACCGGAGGATTGCGTGCTCAGGAGATCTGGCGCTCTAGCAGGTACAGCGGTTGTTTCTGTGTCTATGTCTGACTTCTTGCATCTGAATCTGTAATCTGTGCAGCCGCAGCAGTTTCTTGGAAGGTAGACGAACCTTGTCATCACAGGCAGAAATCGGACCTGGGAGGTTTCGACTCCATCTGGGGGTAGTGACACCATCTGGGGGTAGCAGCAGCAAGGAAGCCACTACCGAGTTCTTTTGTTCTCTGCTTGGGGCACTTGGGGCAGGTGCACCTCTGTCCATCTGTATCTGGCCCCTGCTGTGTACAGTGGTAATTGGTTCATCTTGGCAGTGTGGCAGGCACGGCCTAGCAACACTGTGATCTGGCTTTGTTTATCCAAGTGTGCACAAGCACCTGGTGTCTGTAACTGGGCCCAATTGTCTTTCTTTGTGTCATGGACCTGGCAAGGTCGAGCTGTTTGAGTGGTAACTGTTTTTCTCTGTGTTTCTTGGTAATTTGGTCTATGTATTTGGACTTTGAACTGATGACCTCTACCCACCTTGACTGATGGACAGATGTTAAAGCTAGGGCAGCAGCTGTGGTGGTGGCAACAGGTGGGGCGTGTGCTCCTGGAGGCTGGGGACGTGGCTGCTCCGTGGTTCAGTGGTCCCGTGGGAGGCTGCGGCGGGGCCTGTGGCAGCTGCGGAGGTGAGGCTGCGGGGATGCCCTGCTCAGCATACTCGCCCTGGCCGGCAGTGGCAGCTGCTTCTGCAGCAGCTGCAGGGATGTGTGGCTCGCTGCCCTTTTCAGCATCCCTGGCTCCCTAGTGCAGCAGCGTTCGCAAAATCCCAGGGCCGAGGGGGGTAGATACTGCCCTCCCACCAGCAACCAGTGCCTCCCAGACACAATTCCACGATGGAAGCAGTGTGCTGCGACCAGCTCCGGGATGGCTGAGAAGGACCAGCGAGAAATGGAGTTTGTGGGTAGATTCATTCTTTAAAATTATTACCCTGGGAGTTAAAGTTTATATTGTATTTCTTTTTCCTTCCCCCCCCCCCCTTCTTTGGATAAAAGCCTAAGTAAGGAGAATCAAGCGCTCCAAAGTTGAGTCACATGACCCAAGCGTGCCAAGTTAGAACAAAGAGCAGCTGCCTGCCTGCTTTTAAGAGTAAGGAAACCTGGAACAGCTATGGTTGTTGCTGGGAGGAGGCTGTTTTGCATGTGCAGTTGTCTGTTTCTGAGCCAGTGGAAGATGCCTTCCCTGCTGGTCCCTGGTCAAATGTACCCGGTTCAATGGTGCACAGTTAGTGTTATTAGCAAACTAAGAAATTTTATCTTGCCCTTTACATCAGAAATGGAGACTTTCTTATTTGGAGACTTTGAGGCACTGAGAACTCAAATACCACCCAGATAGATTTCTTTGTATTTATGATTAAAAGTTTTGTTTTTGTGTTTTGAGGGAAAGATAATTGTAGTATTTACACCTTCCAGAAAACCAGATTCCAGAGAATCAAATATATATACATATACACATATACATATATATATGTATATGTGTATATGTATATATATGTGTATATGTATATATATATATATCTTGATGATACTAAAATTTTGTTTTGAGATATTATATATTACAGAAATATACAGCCTTGGTGAATTTCTTCATCAGATGTGCTAAACTGGCCTACCTGAACTCCAGACTTCAGCCTGATCCAGTCAAGCACAGACATCAGAAGACTAATAAATTCTGACTTTCTCCCCTCCCCTCTTTATACTATCTCAATGCCCCTGTTCAACTTGAAGAAGTTATGAAGAGTCGTCGCCTCAGTTCCCTGGGCTTTGGGGCTGGAGAGGGTTATTAATAAGTTGTCTTTTTAGGAAATGCAAAATGGTCATATTTAGAATAGGGAAGAAAGTAGCCAGATTTAATTGTATAGCCATAATCTCATTTAATAGAAAGCCTTATGATTTGTTATTAAGTTAAAGTCATATGTTCCTATTTGGTACAGAATTTATTTTGAATACAAAATCAAAGTTATCTTTGGGAAAAGAGCCTTCTGATAATATTTACCCTGTACTGAAAATGATTTGATTGGTGCATAGATAATTTAAAGTAAAACCATTGTATGACTAGAATTTGATCAGGTATTTGAGTATTTCTTCAGATACACAGCTTATTCCCAGAAAGTTTGCTTTAACATTTATATCATTAGTTTTGAGTTTTGAATCCTATGTTTGTAGTAGTAATTGGTAAAAGTTGAGAATTGTATTATAAACCATTTACATCTTAAACTGGTATGCAAGAAATGAGTAAGAGCTTTTAAATTGAGAATTTGTTGTTAAGATTAGGTGCACAATAGTGTTCTTATTGACTGAGAGGTATATATAGCTAATACTGTTGTGCATACTTCAAGACCAAAAGATGAAGTTTTCTATATTCACTTAAGAAACTTCTGGTTTCAGTAAGAGTTGTCTATAGGCTCATAAGTAATTCTTTTATTTCCCTAGTAGACAGGGCTTAGACCCAGTCCTTCTTTTACTGCTATTATAGACAGATCTGAGATGTTTAGACCTGTGAGTTTAGGGCCAAATTAGCAAATTCATGGCTCTGAGTTTATTATTAGGGTGATTTCAAGATTTTAATTCGAAATAACTGAGAGTAGTTCACAGACAATAGTCCAGATTACTTTATATAAATAGTTGGTTTTCAAAAACATCAGAAATCCACAGAATGTGGCATTTGATATTATTTATTCATTTGGCTAGAGACTTGTCTGTTCCGGACCCTTTCTCAGACTCAAAGAAGAAATTGAGCAATATTGGAGTTGCTCCAGTTTTGGCGAGACAGACATTAGGCAAAAGTTGCCTCTTCATCTGCAGACAATACTGTCCAAAAAGGACACACAGGCCTAGGACATCTTATATCTGCTGAGGCAGAGTAGGCAAGTCCTTAATGTTTCTGTTTTCAGACATTCACGGGCCAGAAGGCTGAAGATCGATGCTCCAACATTTCGAAGTAAGGACTGTCCAGGTGTCCAGCAGCCTCTTTCAATTGGCAATATTTTTGGAAGCTGTGTTAGGTTTCCCATATATCTCTATTATTCAGTCATTCCTGGATTTCTGATGGAGTTGAAAGACTATGAAAGTTAGAAGAGATGCAAGACAAGTTGTTAAGGGAACTAGTGCAGGTAGCTGAGAAAGTGTTTTATAACAGAAAAACAGAGAAAGAAAAAGGAATGTTGCAGAAGGACTGTAAAAGGGCATAGTGAAGTGGTAGAACATTTAGAAGAAGGTCTTTGAAGATGGAGTCTAGTAAACAAAGTGGGGACAAGTGGTGAGCCAGCCAGAAGGCAAAAGGAAGAAGAGTCAGAAGGAACAAGAGGCAAGTGAGCTAAAGAGAGCTAAGAGACAGTAAAGAAGAGAAGCTAGGAAGCCTGGAGAGCCTAGTAAGATAGTGCCTGGCAAAAGAGGAGAATTCCTTGCTAAAGATCAGTGTGCATACTGCACGGAGAAAGGGCATTGGGCAAGAGGTTGCCCCAAAAGGTCTTTTTGTGGGTCAGGTTCCACAAACCGATCAACATCTGTATAATGTTTCATACCCTCTGATGGAGAATCCAACCGGATACCTCTGAAAAGTATGAAAGATATAAAAAAAAAAGTTTTTATGACCCCTAGCAAACTGAGAAAAACTAAAGATACCGATTCAGAGCTCTGGGTTCCAGGAACTTGGCTAACTCAGAGCCTCAATATCTGCCCCTCCTGACTGAACCACAAAGAGGGCAGAACTAGGAACGAAGGTCGACTGGTTCACAAGGCACTCCACCCTGCCTGACCAGTAGAAGATTACATTCCTAAAATGAATATGTTCCCCTCCCTAACTGACTGAATAACTTGGGTTGGAATTCCCTTCACTCCCCCTGGCTTGTGTTTTTTTTCCCTTAAATACCCTACACTTCTTGAGCTAGGGGTCGATGTCCTCTGTCCCCTGTGTGGGTTACAAGTCTCAAACCTAGCTTGCTAGTCCTGAAATAAAGCTCATGTTGTTGCATCAAGATCGGTCTCTTGTGAGTCTTTGGGGGGCTGTGTTCTCCCATGACTTGAGAGATGGTCTCCCCTCTTGGGGGTCTTTCACCTCCTTCCACCTTTAGACAGCTAGTGGGCCTGCACCTCAGGGACTACAACCTGCATAAGTTTAGAGATTCTGAATAACAACCATGACTTTTGTGTTTTGGTCCAGATAGTACCTAGATTGCTGTATCACCCTTATGAAGATATACTGGACTATTGGGATCCTGATGCTATAGACTTAGTAAGACACAAAAGAGAGTTAGGGGATACCCTGGCAGTTATGTTGGGACTGAGCTTAGAGACTGCAGGGCAGCTACAGGATCATCTGCTATTTCCTTGCAGCATACAGCTTATGGGGAGTTTAGAGCTGCCATTGATTTAGATATAGAAAAAATAGGAAAGACTTTGACTGACCTCCAAGACTCCCTAAACTCCCTCTCAGAGGTGGTCCTTCAGAATAGGAAAGGATTAAACCTGCTATTCCTTAAAGAAGGAGGTCTGTGTGCTGCACTAAGAGAAATTGCTCAAGACAGAGCTGGTTTGTAACCTGGTTTAACTCCTCCCCTTGGTTCACAACTTTGGTCTCTACACTTCTAGGACCACTGATTATACTCCTATTATTGCTTACTTTTGGCCCCTGCATTTTAAATCGCTTGGTTGCCTTCACTAGATAGCATTGAAAGACCCCCCGGAGCTAAGGAGACCCTCACTCAAGTCTCAGGATGACACGCCCACCCAATAACTCACAAGAGACCAATCTTGCTGCAAGCACACGGGGTTTATTTGGGATAGGCCAGTACCAGGGTCGAACCCGTAACCTTGCAGGCCAGAGGAGTTTGACCCAGAACACAAGGAGTAAGGGGTATTTAAAGGGAAAAATCACAAACAAGGGGGAGTGAGGGGGAATTCCAACCAAGGTATTCAGTCAGTTAAGGAGGGGAACATATTCATTCTAGGAATGTAATCTTCATCTACCGGTCAGCGGAGTAGAGAGCCTCATGAACCAGTAGACCTTCATTCCTAGTTCTGCCCTCATTGTGGATCAGTCAGGAGGGGCAGGTCTTGGGAACCAGAGCCCTGAGGCTCTGAGTTAGCCAAGTTCCTGGAACTGGCTAGTCTACATTCTTGGCTCATTACAGAGGTTTTCTGTGCCCTTTTAGGTAAAGGTTATACATTATACATTTCTACTGATACATTTCTATTAAATGTTCTTATTTAAAATTCTAAAATTCTCCAGCCCTTCAGCATTTCAGTACAGTACAGATCATAACGTTGAGGTAACGATATCAGGAAGTGAACCAAGATGTGCTATACAGCAGTATAGCACATAATCTCAAGATTGAGATATTCCCAAGAAAGAGGGGGAAATGTAAGAATTGAGCAAACAGGGATACTTCACAAAAATACCAAGGAGCAAGGAATGTCCATTAGGCCTAAAGACAGAGCTACAGAAGGATTTACCAAGCAAACATCAGTCCCCAGGAGATGCCCTAATTGTGGGGAGTAATGCCCGGTTCCAGGAAACATCCCCAGTAAGGGGTGGATCTCCCCCCACCCCTCCTATGTGCAATTGGTATCTCCTCCTTACCTGGGGCACAGAGGTCAATGGAAACAAAAGACAATGGGCTCCACCAATGAGAGATAACCAACTCATGCTGTAAACCTATGTACTGGGAAGGTATAAAAAGTGTGTGCTTTTGTTCCTGGGTGTCACTTTTGTTCCAAATGCAAGACAACCCCAGTATACTGGATCAATAAAAACCTCATACTAATTGCATCGATCTCCATCCCTGATTCTTCTCGAGTGGGGCACCCACGCTGAATTTAACAAGATTAATGGTGCACTCATGCTCAGTCACATCCCTTAGTTTTTTATAAGACACTGTCCAGGGAAAGCTGCCTTACTTAGCAAGCTCTAATGGAGATTCAGTTCTGGCTAGTTCAAGTCAAAAGTCTCCCATTGAATACTTGTGTAGGGTCAGGAACAGAGTTGATACTTTCAGTTGGTTGGAACTAACCTCCAAATTTCTGAAAAATATTGTAGACAACTTTCAGCATTTTGCCTAAACTTCAGACTGTGACCAATACAACACTAATAGTCATGTGTTGCTTGGCTTTACAACTACTAATCCTGGTAGTAAAAGAAGTAACCGCGAGTATGTGAGGCCAGAAGGGTTGTTCAGGGTTTCCCTCTACAGACTCTTCCTGTATACCTGCCATCTGTTCTAACTGAGCTTGCAATCCCAGTGTTCTAAATATGCCTTCCCCAGATGTCCCATGGCTTCCCCAGGTCCATTCAAGTACTTGTGAGCAGGCTTCAGGGAGGCAGAGTACACTGCATGGTGGTATGGGGAATTTCATGTGCTTCTGTGTATTTGTCAGAGAAGAAAAGACCTTCAAAAGGACCCATGACATTCACTGCTCCTACCCCGCCCCAATATAAATAAAAGGTTGGAAATCAAGTCTATGGATGATTTCCCTTGTTCTAAATGTCCTTCACAGTCCTCCTGACCTACCTGATACTATGCTTTTTAATTTCTCTTCAGAACTTAAAACAAAGCCAACTACTGTCATTGGGAATTGGCAAATTTCCCTCTCTGGAATAGTTTAATTGCTCTCTTCTTTCCAAATATTAATTCAAAAACGGAGAAGCCAGATTATTCCTAGGGTGGCCTTTACATATGCAAATAATGTGTGATAACTTATCTCAATTGATAGCACAATTATCCGTAAACTTTAATCACTCCCTTCAGAGTTGATTTACATCCTCCTATTAACACAGTGGCCCTGTGTGACAAAGCAGAGAAAGAGCTGAGTAGATATATTTAAACACTTTGACAGATAGTGTTCCCTATGAAAAGAAAGCTTACTCTCACCTGTATGAACTGCATAATGATATTACAAGTGTATGTGGGGGAGGGGCAAGAGTACAGGAAAGGCCCATCTACTCTCCAAAAACAGAAACAGACCCACCTAGTTGCCCATGAAGCTTATATGAAGAGGAAGCCTTCAAAGGATAGAATGGTTTGGAGGAATATTACAAGGAAGTTAGCACAAGAACAGAGAGGTGGATGAAGGTAGTGAAGATGCTGGATATCCAGCCTTGGCATCCTGGCTGCTTTCTATCTCTGAAAGCTTTCATACTCCATGTGTCTGAAACCTCTTGTGTTGGCTAAACTCTTCCAACTTTGAACTTGCCACACACTGTTCTCCACTCAGTGGCATCACATTGCCCTGGGTAATATATGGCTTTCCCCTGGGCAGAGCCATTATGGAGTCCTCTACTTGGATGGACTATGTCAAACCCAATACATCTGAGAAGTGCACCATTTTCCACCTTCCCAATAATTATGAATTAGCCCCATTATCCTCTACCACAGTTTCTGCCCTTCTGTGTGTAATGATTAGTTTCCTTGTTTTTTTCTTTTTTCAACTTTAAACAAAATTTTATTATGCAATGGTTGTCTCATAATTAGATACTTCTCTACATTGTATACAATTATTCTTATTCCACAGAAAGGCTGCTTCTGAACATCTCATCTGGTCACGCAAGCACTATATTTCTGATTGTAATAGAATCATAGTATAAACGCTTCAGTGTTTTAACTTGAAATCGGGACACAGTATATGGCTCTTACACTCAGGATCAGTAATGTACAAATGATTTTATTAGAAAATACAAAATAAATTATCTGAAGCCATTGACAATATCAGTAGTAACTATTATATATTGTGAATGGAAACCAGTAACTGGTGTGATCAGCCAGTCATTTTCTTCAAGTGATTTCTCTGAAGTCATTGGTAAGGAATCTCCCTTGAACTTCCTGTCACAATTCATTGATAATGGGAAGCTACTATTCTTGGAGTTAGAACATGCCACCTCCTCCAAAAATCAAGAGATGGTGAAAGACAAACACAAGAATCCTACCAACAGAAACCAAGACTACTTGGCTTC
>NW_022196913.1:39454956-39465146 GCF_008632895.1 Mastomys coucha | reverse complement strand
AAACTCCAACACAAGAAGGGGAGCTACATCCCTGAAAAAGCAAAAATGTAATCTTCCAACAAAACTAATAGAAGATAGACACATGAATAGATGCCTATAACTACAAAAATAACAGGAAGCAACAACTACTTTTCCTTAATATCTATTAATATCAATGGACTCTCAATTCTGAACCTCTATGCTCCAAATGCAAGGGCACCTACATTCATAAAAGAAACTTTACTAAAGTTCAAAGCACACATTACACAGCACACAATAGTAGTGGGAGATTTCAATAAAATTAACTCGAGCAAATCAGTGGCCTTCCTATACACAAACCTAAACAGGCAGAGAAAGAAATTAGGGAAACAACACCCTTCACAATACTTACAAATAATATGAAATACCTCGGTGTAACTCTAACTAAGCAAGTAAAAGATCTGTTTGACAAGAACTTCAAGTCTCTGAAGAAGGAAATTGAAGAAGATCTCAGAAGATGGAAAGATCTCCCATGCTCATGGATTGGCAGGATTAATATAGTAAAAATGGCCACCTTACCAAAGGCAATCTACAGATTCAATGCAATCCCCATCAAAATTCCAACTCAATTCTTCACAGACTTAGAAAGAGCAATTTGCAGATTCATCTGGAACAACAAAAGACCCAGGATAGCCAAAACTATTCTAAAAAAAAGAGAGAGAGAGAGAGAGAGAGAACATGCCACCTCTCATTCCACACATTGTTTCCATTCCAGGGACTTTCTCTTCTGGAGAAATTTCTGTCAGTACAGCTTCTGCTGTACTTATGATTAGTTTTAAATGTCAGGTTTTCATAACTTAGAATCTAAGAAAGCCTCAACTGAAAAGGCTATATCAGGCTGGTCTATGGATATGTCTGCGGGGAATTGTCTTAATCCTTGATTGAGGTAGGAAAACCCAGCCCATTGTGGGCAGCACCATTCCCTAGGCTGGGACATTAACTGTATTCAAGAGGAAAAAGATAGCAAAGCAAAACCCGAAAGGAAATAACATGGGTACATTAGTTTCTCTTTACTCATGAATGTAGATGTGGTGTGACCAGATGCTTTAAGCTACAGCCTCACATCCACCACCCCCACCCCCAACCCCCACTCCCAAAATGGACTATGACCTGGAACTGTGAGCTGAAAAAAAAACTCCTCTTTAAATGTCTTTCGGTAAGGGCATTTTATCACAGCAATAGAAATAAAGCTTGAACACTTGCCATCTGGACTTCCAGTGCACTCATTGTTGGCCTCACAGAGACATTTCTGTTCCCTAATCCCTGAAAACTATGGACATGAGCTCATTTGGACAAAGGGTCTCTGCAGGGGTAATAAGAATCTTGGGATAAGGAACTCATTGTGGGTTGTCCAGATGGACCCTAAACACAATGCTCAGTGTTTTCTCTGTCAGAAATGTAGATGAACACAATTGTGTATTCCCACAATATCAGAATATCAATAAACTCACAATTATGTCAGGTTTATTGGCTGTAGTATACAAGTATTTGCAAATTTGCCTGATAGATGTGACCATAGGCAATTATTGATTCATTTGATTCTCTCATATGATTTTGGTAGATCCATGTATTCATGTGTTCCTGGTTTTGGTATTTTATTTATGCAAGTTATTTATCAGTCTGTGTCATAATTTTTTCTAGACAAGTTGTGGTTATTTTCCTGCACATACACATATACACAAGATAGAGTCATTCTGCTTCAGCATTTGTAGTAGAAATAGATCCAACTTCTGCTATTTGTTTGTTTGTTTTTTAATGGAGTTACTCAGAGAAAGGCACAGACTGAGTACCATTGTTTTATACAATGTGGAGTAAGTTTGAATAGAATTCAGTTTCATCTCTATACCTGTTAACAAGTATCCTTGCCTGAATGAAATAGGGAAATTACAGAGTCAGAAGAGGAGGAGGTAGTGAAACCACAGAAAGGGGGACTACCATGATATGACCACTGGCCAAAGAACACCAGGAACTGGAAGGTGCAAAGATAGATATTTTCATTGAGCCTTCAAAGAGGCACATCCTACTGACCCTGGAATCTTGGCCTCTGACCTCTGGGGCCATCAAATGATATATTTGAAGTCACCTAGATCATGTCAATTTTTTACAGCAGTCATAGCAAACTTAATTCCCAACACCTTACCTAATAATAACAAATTTGTCAGATGAACACTGCTAATTCTTTTGCTTGGGTTAGTTACATGACCTTCAGAAGAAACTGTAGGATAGGTATGTCCCCATTTATAAATGAGAGGGAACAGAACCCCAGAGAATACACAGCAGGTCCATGTCTCCTCTACAGGTAAGGATGAGATTCCAACCAGGTCAACTGTATAACTACAAGCCTATGTGCATAGCCACTAGATGCATTGTCCTTAACAGGTGTCATCTAATCCATCTCAATATAGAAAGCTTCTGACTTAGCAACAATTTCTTATTTTCACTTTCCAATCCGTATCTGATGTTGTCTTTCATAGTCATTTATGAACTTGCTTTTCCACTACTGTGGCCAGCTCAAGGATTCTGGAGCTGTCCATAAACCCCTCTCATATACTCCATCCAAATGCCATAGCCTTTGGTCTCTAGACCAAGAATCCTCAAGCTGAGCTTTATGTGCACTTGAGGGTATGCAGATTTTACTAGGGTTAATGACTGGGAGTGTCTGTAAGAAAGACATATATTAGATTGACATGTCTATTTTTTTCTTTTTAATTTAAAAATGTTGGAGGGGTTAAACCCAGGGCCTCATGAATGATATGCAAGTACCTTACCACTGAGCTATATCCTCAGACAGTCTCTTCCTTGATTTTAAATATCTTTAAGTTGCCTATGCAGGTCTGGAACTAGGAAGCCTTTTTCCTCAAGCACCACTGCTCTCTGAATAAAATCTGTATCATTTCCCTTTGTTGCTACAACAGAGCTGTTGATCAAACCACACCAAGTTCTCTAGTATCCAACAGCTATCATTTATTCTCACTGGAACTGAGGGACAGGTGGAGTCACTTTTTAGGCCACAGGGTGCATTTGGGTAGGCTAAATCTGTCACAGCCCTGCACTTGAATGGAGCCCACATTTGACTTACAATGTTCTGTAAGTAAAATCTTATATAATTCCAGGGGTTTAGAGCCTCAGCTCATTATGGCCTCTCCTCCCTCATCTTCAGGACATCTAGAGTGTCTAATCAGGTTATTAAGTCACTGATCTGTGAATTCTGTTGCCTTCTGCTTCTGAAGGAGACAGAATGAGAGACATGGGAGGGTCAGTGTTAGACAGTCAGTGTTTGCCGAAAGGGTAAGGTGTTAGCTATTCCTGCCACAGAGAAACACCTATAAGCCAAGTACTGAGCATGTCCCAGCATGCAGATTATAGCATCTTAGAGGTTTTTCATCAACCCTCTCTCTGTCCCAGGTATAGACTCAGGGGAGAAGAGAATGACTTCTAGGCTTCTCGAGGCTCATGTTTTCATTTGGTGCTCTGCATCTTTGTGGTACACACTGGCTGGGATAGCTCAAATCTGTAATCTTTGGGACCCTGTTAGAAAAAGCAGGTGCCTGGTATCTGGCCTTCCCATGACCAAAGGTAAAGCACTGATGTGCAAAGCTGCAGGTTCCTGTAGGGAAATGGAGAGTTGGTGCTGGTAATTCATCTCTTCCAATACTTGCTCTGAAATAGCCTATTCCAACACAAACTTGGTGACTCTCCTGCTCTTCCTTTCTTATCAGTTTTTGAAAACCAAACTGAGCCCTTTTCCCTCCTGGGATTGTGGAATCAACAAGATTATATGCTCAGTGAACAGCAAAGAACCTTTCATTCTTGGTTGAGAATAAGAGATCTGTGAAAGAAACTTCCAGATCAACTTCTGAATGCATGAGGGATCGAGGAATTAGGAGGTTATAGATTGTGTAAAGAGTAAAATAAATACAGGAATATGGATGGTTTAAGAGGAAAGAACATTCAAGTCTTCTGGGAAGAGTGGAGTTTTCCAAGAATTCAGAGAACTCTTTTCCTCTTTTTATTGTTATTCCATGGCAAATTGTCAGCTGTCTCAGCAGTAAGTACCTATCATTCAGCATACAAAATTATCATGAAATGAAAGGCTGTCAGGAGGTGATTTTGTACCTAACCAATTTCAGGTAATCCTGAAAATGGACTTCTGACCTACATGATCCTGTCTTCAAAGATAAGAAAGATTAGAGTAATAAGGAAAAAATTCAACCAGATAACCTACATAGTACAGGATTATAGTAACACCACCTTGACAACCTAGGTAATACAAATCAGGGTGACACCACCTTGACAACTTACACAGGGCCATGGTGGTGTCACCTTAACAATCTAGGTAGTATAGGATCATGGTGATACCATCTTCCATTTCACAATGGTCTCTGTCTCTACCCAAGATGGCATAAGATAGCTGTTTTAGCCAATGCAGTAATAAAAACTCAATTCAGAGAAAAGGTGGTATTATTCAGAGTACATCTTCTTTTAACTAGCATGAATATATTTATTATGGGGAACTAAGATAGGGTCAACAATACCAGACACTAACGCACAAGAGTCTAAGGTAGAATAACCTTCCTTGGAGTTGAAATGAAAAAAGAAAGAAGGGTGCAGGAATGTTGAAATAAGTCTTCATTATAGTGTGGCTGTGCTGGTGATAACTGAGAATCAGGACATTTAGGTTATAGACATGTAAGTGGGATGTATACTAGTATTTTAGGGTAAAAGCCCTGATTCAGGGGTTACAGCGGATTCAGTTTGGTTATCCATCCTGATGTGTCAACTGAAAAGCAGAGAGAGGATTTAATCAACATGGCTACCCTGCAAAGAAGAAGTGATAAATGGTTTTATTAACCAAAACTTTCAGATCGCTTTAGGGCATGATAGGAGGTACTCAGCCCAGGTCAAGATGTAATCTGGCTGATGTTATCCCAGTTCTAGTTCTGAAAGGCAGTTAAAAGAAGTCCTTGTTGAAAGGTGTTGAGGTATTGTGTAAAGATGTGTTTCTGCATTTTCAATTGTTAAATCTGTACCTGCAGAGAACTGATGCTGGCAGGATCTTGATATAGTCATTTCTATGGCCCAACCCTGGTATCTTATCTTGTAAATTTTCATCTTTCCTTACTAGCTTAGAGGTAATCTAGAACTGTATCTAATTGAGTATAATAAAGATCTGACAGGGCAGATCCTGATGGGCAGGAAGTGGAGAGCAGAACTTGAGAAAGAATGGAAGAGAGGGAGAGAGAGGGAAGGAGAAGGAAAGGGAGAGGGAGAGGGAGACTCACAGGGAGAGGGAAGAAGGGAGGGAAGGAGGGAGAGATTTGGGGGTCTGGGAGAAGAAAGGAAACAGGAGATTTGCCAGTGGACACAGAAGTGGACCGACCAAAGCAGAGCATAGAGGTAGAGCTAGCCACATGGTGGGACATAGTGCTATGATCAGCCAGGTTAAGCTAGATAGCTGTCTGGGAGACTGCCCTAGCTAAAAAGGCCTAAGCTTTAAAATATTAAAAAGCTGGTGGTCCAAGAAAAGCCCCACTACAGGAAGGGGTAAACTGGCTCCCCATAGATGATTAATCATGCTCCAAAATAAAGCCTCTCTGTCATAGATGTCTTAAGATGCCTATCAATGAGTCTTATCACTTCTGGAATCCATGGTGACTGCAGATTTTATACAATACCTAGAGATTGTCTTCTTCACGGAGTTATACCAAATAAAGTATTAATGACATCACTAGGTCATATAATCCTATCAGACCAGCATCAAATATGTGGCCCTTTGTTGACAGAAATGTCATTAAACAGCATAGAACATCATCAGTATTTATAATGCATTAAAAACTGTGTCCTCTCCTCTGAACATAAGGTGAAGATGTCTAGGTGAAAACTTGGGGATAATACTGCAGTCCATTGCTTCTCAAATCCCTCTAGCCAGTATGGACTCCAAAGAATTAAAGTGTTATAATGGTTAGTTTTTTTTTTCTTCAACTTGATACAATGTAGAAATGTCTGGAAATATCTGGGAGGCAAGCCTAATTAAGGGCTTCCTAGATCAGATTGGCTTATGGAGACATCTGTGGAGGATAGCCTGGTCTTAACTGATGTGGGAAGACCCAGCCTACAAGTGGGTAAGACAATTCCTAGTTTTGGGCCCTGGTGTGTATAACAGAAGAAAGAGCCTACAAACCATTATGCATCCATTCATTCATTTCACGGTGCTCTTGACTAGAATGTGATGTGACTAGCTACTTCAAGCTCTGCCTTGACTTCCCCAAAATATGAGTTGCCTGGAAATCTTAAATGAAATAAATGCTTTCCTTTGCAGTTGTTTGTTGTCTGAATATTTTGTTGGAGCAACAGAAATGAAATTATGACAGGTACCCTCCTCTTGGGGGAATGGGCAAAGCCATTCCCCATTTCCCTCAGTCTGTGCTTGCTAGGAAACCTTATTTCCTTCTCCATGCACATCAATTTCACTTTCATAATCACCTTTACCCTTAGTATTCCCTTGGCTCCTTTTCATCCTTTCCTTTTCACACTCTTGCTTGGACCAGTCCAGTCTGCTCTCACTCTGAGACATCTGGGCTCAACACAGAAGAACTCAGAAGTCACAGCATCTGCATTAGTCAGGGCTCTCCAGTAGCATAGAACCCATGGGGATAACATGGAGAGGAAAAGGTTTATTATGACAAACTTGCCATGGTGATGATGCAGGCAACTTAGCACCTGTAAGCTTCCATCCCGGAAGGGTTGGTGGCATCCCAGGGAGGCTGGTGGCATCCTAGGGAGGTTGGTGGCATAGTGTAAACTGAAATCTGGGTCTGAAGGACTAAGATCCACTGCAGCAGAAACTTATCCTTAGCTCAACCAAATCCTCCAGCCTCTCCCCTGGTGCTCTGAATCTAGGCCCCCGGCAGTCTGGGCAGGGTTCACCTACATTGGACAGCTGCCTGATTTATTCCACCTGCCATTCACCTGCTAACCTCTTCTGATAGACAGCCTAGAATGTTTAACTGAGCATTCTGCTTTTCCAATCACTAACATCCCAACTGTCTTGTACTGCAGTCAGCCTACCACAATCCTCCATAAAGGGGTTTGATGATCCTTGTCAGATGGGAAGAAACTTTCCATTCTCAAATACATGTGCTTCAACTTCAAGTTGTTCCTTGCTGACCACCTCCTTTCTTCCTTGAAGACAAACATGCCTCCTCTCAAGAATGGCAAGGCCACAGAGCCTCAGTTCCTGCCTCTAAATCCTCAGAGGTTCCTTGCCATTTCTGGGCCACATTCCCCATATTGGTCGTACATCCCTCGAATGTTGAGCTTCACTCTGCACATATGACAAAGCATGTTGGCTTGCTGTTCTTCTTGCTTCCAGTGACATTGTTTACTTGTGACACTGGAAACATTAGAATAGGTCACCTTTCTCTTTCCTCACTGTTGCCCAGCTCAGATCTTGGCTCACTGGTGATTCTCCCTCTTTCTGTGACATCACCATCAAGTTCTCCATGACTGGATTCCCTCTCTAGCAATCTTTCCCCCTTTCCCTTAAGGTCACAACATAGTATTGTTTTTACTAACAATTACATTGTGCCTGAAACTCCCTTTTCAAACACAATTGGTCTCAAATATTCAATCAATCTCAGATCAAAAATAGATAAAGAAAGTACGACGTTGCTGTAGATACATACTACATGTAGCTAGTCTAGCAGTAACTGCATCTGTGCTAAACACGCACACCTTTCTTTTGCTTGCCATTTATTGCTAAACAATAGAGAATTTTTGATGAATTGGGTGTTATTTCACCTATCTGCAATTCCAGTACTCAGGAAAGCTGAGGCAGGAGAATTGCCATTCAAGGCAAGCCTAGGCAGAAATAGTGAATTTCATGCCAGCAATGGATACATAACAAGACTCTGACTCAATAAAAAGCAAAATAGTATAACAATCACTTACATAGGATTTATATTGTGCTGGATATTATGACTAATCTAGGGATGGATTTGAAGTATGAAGAAGATAAGTAGATAGCCATTTTGTATAAGAGATTTGAGCATTAATGGATTTGGACATCTGCAGGGGACTTCTGGCTGCTCTGGAAGAAAAAAGCACAGTATTTGCTTAAGACCCTGGAACCTCAGCTCTGTGAATCCTGCAGGATAATCATATCGCATCGATAAAATAATTTTCACTTCATCAAAACTGCTGGTCCATGCGTCAAGCAACCATCACAGAAACAAGAAGCATCAGCTTAGGAACACTCTCAGGTCCCTCCTCACTCTGCCCTTCTCCAGACTCACCTGCACAGGTGCAAGCCTAGTGGTACCTACAGGTATGTGATTCCCTCCAACGGGCCAAGCAGTGCTCAAGAACAATCATGCTATCTGTATATGTGACCAGACAAGCCCATGAACACTTGAAAGCATTCTCACTCCATCATCCTTTTCACTCTGCCAAGCCCCTTTCTTACCGTCCACTTTCAGCTAATGGACTTGTCTTATTTTAGGTCTTATTTAGGAAAATAGAAGTAACCCATGTATTAATGACTCTGTCTGGACTTCTTACCACTTCTAACAAATATGGCTGTATTTTTACATGCAGTCATTTGGCAGCTCTACTGTGCAGCTAACTGCAGACCCTAACATACATGTATCTGCTAAGATAGCAAGTTCCTGGACCCTGGCTACAGGACTGGCATCTACTCCAGAAAGGTGGGTAATGGACCTGAGTTTTTGTAATGCATCTGTTATGGTTTATATATGTTTAGCCCAGGGACTGGCACTATTACAAGGTGTGACCCTGTTGGAAGAGGTGTGGCCTTGTTGGAGTAGGTGTGTTACTGTGGGCATGGGCTTTAAGACCCTCATCCTAGCTGCCTGGAAGCCAGTAATCCTGCTAACAGCCTTCAGATAAAGCTCCTCTTGCACCATGCCTGCCTGGATGCTGCCATATTCCAACCTTGATGATAATGGACTGAACCTCTGAACCTGTAAGCCAGACCCAATTAAATGTTGTCCTTATGAGAGTTGCCTTGGTTATGGTGTCTGTTTACAGCAGTAAAAATCCTAACTAAGACAGCATCAAAGAAATAAACACACAGGGTACTTAAGCTCCAAAATAACACTCATTTTCCTTCATTTGGGACACTAAATTCTCTTATTTGGTTCTGAATTATCACAAAAATACCTTATTTGGGGTTGTATTTTGTTTTTCCCTGTGACTTCTCTGATTCATTTGGATGTAGTGAGAATTTTGATTTCTTTAAAAAAACCCAATTATGTTATGTGAATATGTTTTTATTTTAATCCCACATGTGGTATACTGGGCCGCTTCAGGTTGTCCACAGCAGTTTAACTATGATTTGTCTCATGCTCTGGCATGAGCATGATTTTGTCAGCTAAAGATAGCCTGTGTTTGGAATTCTGGGCACTCTTGAGAATATATATAAATTGCAGAGGTCTGAGAGAGGTGGCAGCTGCTGCTCCCCCTGATGCTGCTCCTCTTGCTTCTGTTGCTAGATTGTTGTTTGCTAGATTGCTGGTTGTAAATAGTCTGACTGCAAAGATTGGACTTGCCCTGAAGGAACTTGACACCCCTAATCAGCAGGAAGTACTCTAATGAGATTGACACCCTCTTTCCCTTCTAACCTTCTGTGTCTTACCTAGTGTTTGGGGGGTTGGAAAGGATTGGGATGGTAGAAAAAGAGACCACAAAAGTACAGTTACAACTGGGGCCCAGATGTTCTGCCAGGCAGAATGGAAAACTTCTAATGCCATAGAGGAAGCGGCAAGAGAAAAGGGGATGGATATTCTATCTCAGGACAACAGCAAAAACTGTTGACTGTGACCACTGTCAATAGGTTCTCCCCCCATTGACACCCCATGTTACTCCCAAAGAAAATTTTCTATTTCTTCTTCCTCCTCCTCTTCCTCCTCTTCTTCCTCCTCCTCTTCCTCCTCTTCTTCCTCCTCCTCTTCCTCCTCTTCTTCCTCCTCTTCCTCCTCTTCTTCCTCCTCTTCCTCCTCTTCTTCCTTCTCCTCTTCCTCCCCTTCCTCCTCTTCTTCCTCCTCCTCTTCCTCTTCATCCTCCTCTTCCTCCTTTTCCTTCTCCTCTGATATTGCCTTCTTCTTCTCCTCCTCCTCCTGCTTCTTCTTCTTCTTCTTCTTCTTCTTCTTCTT
>NW_022196913.1:39449175-39454946 GCF_008632895.1 Mastomys coucha | reverse complement strand
TCCTCCTCCTTTTTCTCCTATATTCTGTCTCTAAAATGGTTGGGAGAATGGCTAAGCAGTTTGAAAAATTGTGAGTGGAAATGGAGGGATCTGAGATCCAACTGGAAAAAATGTAGGTAGATGTTGGAAAGTAACACCAGAAAAGAGAGAACAAAGGGACTTAGATCAGTCACTGACCAAGAAAATGGGAACTTCCCATGGGATGAAAGAGAAATGCAAACTTAACCCAGTTAAACCTTCAGATCTCAAAATGTCCAGGTGCATTAACTACAAGAAATATGATACCTTCCACCAGAGAAAAAGCCATTTTTACTGGCAAAGGGTTTTTGGAAAGAACACCTGGATTTCCTGGGGTTTGCAGACATTGTGTCCGTGGCAATGATACCATTGGACCAATGACTATAGGTCTAAGAGGAGCATCCAAAGTATTTTCTTTCCATCAGGAAATGTAATGGGGTGGGGGCAGCAGTTTGAGGTCCCCCAGCAAAAAATAAAAGCAAAGAATACAACCCTCAGGTCACCCAGGAGACAACAAGCAGGCAGGAAAACTGCAACTAAGTATTGCTGATCTTTTGCAGGCTACTGTAGCCAGTGCTACTGTAGAGTTACCCACAGATAAACCACTTGCCCTATCCCCAAAAACTAAACATTATAAAATAGCCACCAGCATTTATGACCCTTTGCCCTTGGGGACAGTAGCAGTGATCTTGGGAAGAAGTGGATCTACTTCCCAAGGATTTATCGTGTATCCATGAATTATAAAGATTTAAAATCAACCACAAAGGGTATAGACCTGAAGAGATCATTTGCAAACTCTTAATGATTTTTGAAAATTAATGGGAAATGTTAATTGGCTATGCATTAACATAGCCAATGTAACAGATGCATTACAAAAACTCAGGTCCATTACCCATCTTTCTGGAGTAGATGCCAGTCCTGTAGCCAGGGTCCAGGAACTTATTATTTCCTATAATCCCAGCACTTGGAAGCAGAGGCAGGCAGATTTCTGAGTTCATGGCCAGCCTGGTCTACAGAGTGAGTTCCAGAACAGCCAGGGCTACACAGAGAAACCCTATCTCAGAAAAACCAAAAAAAGAAAAAAGAAAGAAAGAAAGAGAGAAAAACAACCCATTGTATGTCACCTGTATTTGGTCTCATATAGGTTTGGCAGTTCCATTGGCCAAAGGAAATGTAGAAATTGATCAATTATTACGAGCAAATATGTTAGAAACCTCAAATTTTCATGGAAATTATCATGTTAACAGTGAAGGTTTAAAGAAAAAGCATTCTATCAGTTGGTAACAAGACAAGGAAATTAAGCCAGGCGGTGGTGGCGCACGCCTTTAATCCCAGCATTTGGGAAGCAGAGGCAGGTGGATATCTGAGTTTGAGGCCAGCCTGGTCTACAGAGTAAGTTCCAGGACAGACAGGGCTACACAGAGAAACCCTCTTTCAAAAAACCAAAAAAAGAAAAAAAAGACAAGGAAATTATAAGAAAATATCCTACTTGTTCTTTGTATAACCAAACTCCATTACCCACTATAAGTAACCCTAGAGATTACCAAAAGAAATGAAATCTGACAGATGAATGCTTATTTTGCAGAATTTTGAAAACTAAAGTTTGTATACATTGATATATATATATGTATATATACATATATACATATATATATCATAGCTGATGATAGTAATTGATTTAAAAGTGTTTTTTCACAATCCCCTTGCATGAGCAAGATATGGAAAGGTTTGCTTTGCCTACAATAATGCTGGTGCAGTAAAAGTTACCACTGCAAAGTGCTTCCACGGGGAATGTTAAATAGTCCAACTTTATGTAAATATTTTGTTCAACAACTGCTAGAAATAATTTATAGGCAATTTCCTCAATCCATTATTTACCATTACATGGATATTTTATTGGCTGATTCTGACACAGATACTTTAGAGAAAATGTTTAAGGAAACAAAAAATTCTGCCATGCTGGAGTTATAAATTGCTCTTAATAGAATATACATATATATGTATATTCAGGGTTTTAATGGGTAGCTGCTTTGACTTCTGAAAAGGCTGTAATTACACATTTACTAGATGTAATGGCTATTATGTGTATATCCACACAAACTATGACTGACAATGCCCCTGCATATGTCTCCAGTAAGATGAAGCAATTCTTTGCCTACTAGAATATAAAGCATATTAAGGGTATACCACACAGTCCTATAGGACAGGCAGCTGTAGAAAGATCTAATCACACTTTGAAAGAAATGCTTATAAAACAAAAAAGGAAAAGAGCCTCTCTTTCCCAGGATAGAAAAAAATAAAGCTTTGTTAACGTTAAACTTTCTGAATGGTAATGAAAAGGAATAGCATCAGCCTAGAGATGGTGGGTTGTAGAAAAAACTATGAAATTGAATTATTCTATGTACTGTAAAGATATGTTAACAGCAGAATGCAAGCCTTTAATAGGTTTGCATAGGTAGGCATGGTTTTATGCTTCTACAGGAAATGAAAGGATATGTATACCATCAAAGCTTATAAAGGTTAGAATTGAGCAAGTGAGGTCTCCTGAAAACCTTGACCACTTATCTGAAAGTGTTTAGTTTATTTAAAATGTCTCTGCTTATAATTTCTCACTAAACACAGTACAATTAATAGCTTTTTTTTTAAAAAAAGGGAGAAATGCAGTGTGAATTTTGGTTTCTTTAAAACCCCAGTTATGTTACAGGAAGATATTTTTTGCTTTAATCCAGGGTGTGGTATATGGGGCTGCTTCAGATTGTCCACAGCAGCTAACTATGCAGTATTATGCTCTGGTAGGGGAGTGATTCTGCCAGCTGAAGGTAGTTTACATTGGAATTCCTGGAACTCTTCGGAGGGTATATGAATGCCAGAGCCCCAAGAGTGGTAAAAGCTGCTGCTTGCCCTATCCACCACCCCCCCCACACACACACACTCATTGCTGCTGACCCTGCTACTGTTTCTGGATTGCTGTTTGATGGACTGCAATATCCTGATGACATATCCTGATGACAAAAATTGAACTTGTCCCATGGAACTTGATACCCCTAGTTAGCAGAAAGTAGTCCCTCCTACCTAGTGTTGGGGGCTAGAAGGGATTGGGGGAAAGAAGGATGGTAGGAAAAAGCACCCAATAAAGGAACCAAAAGTACAGTTACATTTAGAAACGCAGTTATGATTCTTATGTTTGTTTGTAGGGAATTTTTCTATAGAGACATGTTCATATATATGTGGATGAAAACTTTCTTAGCTTGATCTTAAAAATTAAAAAACAAAACAAAACAAAACACTGTGTATCATAACTGCTCTTGGCTGGCACACTGTCCTAAGAGTTTTACAAATAGGAATTCATATAATTTTCAAAACAGCCATGGATTGGAGCTTATGATATCTCCATTATTTAGAAGAGAATAATGAAGTACAAATAAGTTATTTAATATTTTCAGCACCACACAGTAAGTGACAGAGCTAGAACTGAAACCTATGTAGTAAGGTTTCAAAATCTGTGGGCCATGCTAAGCCCACATACAAATGGAAAACTAAGCCAACCAAACAAAATAGAGAGATAAATACTATTGACAAACCTAATTAAGCATATTGTATAAAGTATCCAGTTGCTAAGAAATACTGCAATTTATGATCTATATCCTCTGTTCTCAACAAAGCAAAGAGGACCACCATGGTTCACAACCATAGCAGAAAATAGCAGAACAGTAGGAGGGAGAGCAAAGCAGGTACATGGGACAAAATACCCATGTTTCTTAGTTTGCTTTTCTATTGCTGTGGTGAAGATCATAACTAAAAGCAACATGGGAAGAAGGTTTGCTTGCTTAAAAATCCAAATTGTGCATGGTTAGAGAGATGGCTCAGTGGTCAAGAGCACTGACTGCTCTTGACCGGAGGTCCTGAGTTCAAATTCCAGCAACCACATGGTAGCTCACAACCATCCATAATGAGATCTAAGGACAGCTACAGCGTACTTAGATATAATAACAATAAATCTTTAAAAAAAAATCCATGTTGTGGTTTATTGGAAGAAGCCAAGGCAGGAACACAAAGCAGGAATCCTGAAGGAGGAACTGAAACAGAGGTCATGGAGAAACACTGCTTATTGACTCTTCCCCTCTGGATTGCCCAGATAGCTTCCTTTTATAACTCAAGAACACCTGCCCTAGCGATTACACCACCCATGGTGGACTGAACCTTCCCACATCAACCATTAATCAAGAAAATGTCCTCCTAGACTTGCATATGGGCCCATCTGATGGGGGCATTTTCACACTTGAGATTCCTCTTCTCAGATAATTGTAACTTGTGTCAAGTTGACCCAAAACTACAAGGATACAAGGAAGCTTCTAGCTGTTTCTGTCTAGGCTGTAACAGAAAGGACAAGGAATCTCTTTTGTCTTGTCTCAGCATAGCTGGCTGAATGACCATTCTCAACTCACTTCTTTCCTCATCCCATCAGCCCATCCAGTGGCTCTGATGCACTTTCTTTAAAATAGAACTTCTTTCTCATATCAATAAATGTAATGATTCATTTTTAAAGCATCATGGATATTGTGAATATGCCCCCTCCTTCATTTAAGCCGCCCTGTGGTGTTTTGTTTTTGGTTTAATTTCTTTTTGTGTTAGTACAGATGATTCCAGGGTCTTACACAAGCTAAACAAAAGTTCTCTCACATTGACTTTATCCCCAGTCCTTTGTGTTGTTATTTCATTTGATGTACAGCCCCACTGAGTTGTCCAGACAGACCTTGAACGTCTCATCCTCTTGCACCTCCGGAGTGACTGGGATTGCACATGTGTGTGTGATCCATCCTATATTATTAACCAGCATTAACCAATCCTATATTATTCAAAGTTCAGAATTTCCCAACTTCCTGCCCCCAAATATCTTTGTACTGTGTGTGTGTGTGTGTGTGTGTGTGTGTGTGTGTGTATGTGTGTGTGTGTGTGCGTGTGTGCATGTAGATATTGTCTGTTTAGTTCCAAAAAAATCCCAGAAAAGTGTTTTTGGAGGTTTGTTTGTCAGAAAGGAAGGACAATTTATTTATTTTTAATTCTTCCAGAATGTTTTCTTTACTCTGTGTCTGAATGTATGAGAGTCCCTTTTCCTTTAAATTCATTAACCTCTACCATCATTTGAAAAGAGAAAAGAGGAAAGGGAAGAGGATAAGAGGAAGGGGGAGAAACAAAGAAAAAGAGGTAGGCTAACAGCCATCACTTCAGTGACAAATAGTCTCGTCATCTGCATTTCCTGGATTAATAGTGGTATTACCAGCTTGTCATAAGCCCACCGGCCAGTCATACTTCTTCATTAGTGGATTAGCAGTTTGTAGCTTTGGCTCATTTTCCTGTTGGCACCTTATGTTTTTCTTATTGATTTAAAAATCAATATACTTTTGTATTTTACAGTTTACAGCTGTTATGTTTTATAGCTATTTTAAAGCTACCAACTCCTTATTATTACACATGTTGCAGACATTTTGTCTACTTTGCTACTGATTTTTAAGTTTTAGATTTATTTTAAAGGTGTTGAGTATATTCTCCCTGAATCTATGTCTGTGCAGCCTGTGCATGCCTGGTGCCCACAGAGGACAGAAGGAGGCATCCGATCTCCTGGAACTAAAATTCCAGACATTGTAGGGTGCCATGTAAGTACTGGGAATTGAACCCAGTCCTCTGGTGCCACGCACACTCATCTACTCCAGTCACATCCATAATATCGGGGATAAAATCCTGATAAAGGATAA
>NW_022196913.1:39448363-39448950 GCF_008632895.1 Mastomys coucha | reverse complement strand
ACCCCTCTTCCTCCTGTTACACACCTAGCTACCAGACCCTGCGGACCTGGGTGTGGGGGTCGGCTTGCCTACGTGTCTTCAGTCTAGCACTAGGACTGGAAGAAGAAGGACTTGGACACGCATGCAAGACTAGCACTAGAACTTAGATGGGCTAGGACTCAAATTCATGTATCTCTCACAGTCCCCCGGGCCCAAGTGCTCTGGGCCCGGGGGATGCAGCACCAGTTCAGAGGAGATAGCTGCTGTTTTAGACCCAGTATGTTTCAGATAGCCTCAGAGGTACCTCAACTGTTGAGCTGCCAGATTTTTCATTTCTCTTTTGCAATAATTGTAAAAGCCTCATATCATTTTAAAGAAATACACTCAGACCTTACACTACTCGTGTGTAGTCAGTTTGTCAAAAGCCGAATCCCGTGCCCACCTGGCCAGAACCCATCGTCCTGTGGAATAAGGGACCCCACAAGAAATCCCAGTCTGCGGCAGTTGGCGCCCAATGTGGGACGCCAACTGCCGTGGATCGGGATTTCTTGCGGGGGTCCCATGCCCACCTGGCCAGAATCCCTAGTCCCGTGGAACAAGGGACCCCC
>NW_022196913.1:39428425-39448353 GCF_008632895.1 Mastomys coucha | reverse complement strand
CCCCCCCCCCGCAAGAAATCCTGGTCTGCGGCACTCTGGAAGAGCAACCAGTGCTCTTAACTGCTGAGCGATCTCTCTAGCCTGCTATTTGCTTTTAATGGTTCTTTAGTTCAACTATATTATTAATTTGTATGGAGACCAAGAATAATATAGGATAGATTTGAGATGGTGGCCCTTGGAGATGCCCATTCTTTTTTATCCTTGGCTTGTAATTACGATTTACATAACATTGCAAAATGTTATATAAGACCTTTTACTAATACCTATGATCCAAATCAAGAGGTTTTCTAGGCACATTTAAATGAATAAAAAACAGTCACATTTCTACATTCAATTTTACACTTCATTTTATGTTATATTTTATGTTATTAAAATCAGCTACATGGCTGGGTGGTGATGGCACACGCCTTTAATCCCAGCACTTGAGAGGCAGAGGCAGGCAGATTTCTAAGCTTGAGGCCAACCTGGTCTACAAAGTGAGTTCCAGGTCAGCCAAGGCTGCACAGAGAAACCCTGTCTTGAAAACAACAACAACAACAAAAAATCAACTACATGAATATTAAACCAAAAGTCATTGACCCCAAACTCAAATGCACCACTAAAGTTTTTTCTTAAAAAAAAAAAAAAAAGCACAAAACCACAGTTCCTATTTTTGAACATTCCCTATGTGTCAAGACTACATTAAGCATCATCTCAGTATTCCAGTTTCCAACTCTTACAACACAACACAGTGTGAACCAAACCCATCCTTCCCTAGACACAGAGGGACTAACTCAGGAAAACATGAGCATCTCTTGGTTTAGCTCTCCTCAAGAGATGAATAGTCTTGGCATCTTCTATATATTTTGAATCACTTCTCTTGTAGTATATTTTTTAACTCAACTGGGGGTTTCTACCCCATCTTAGGTCATTCTGTTCCCAGATAAAAGAAACAAAACTTTTACATTTATAAGTGTTAATCAGCACTAGAGGTGGGATGATTATGTACCTTCTAAGCTACTAGTATCTACTTCCTTGTCAATAACCCCCAGTATTATTAACATATACCCAGATAGTTACCATATCTAATCTAGGCTGCTCTTGACTCCAATTGGCCAGCCCTCATATCGAAGCTTTCATGACTCACCTGGGTCATGGTATCTTCTCTTCTCTCCTCCTTCTTTCTCTCCCTTGTAGTCTCCTGCCTTACTCCCCAAGCTCAGGAACCAAAACCCCATCTACCTCTTGTTTCCCTCCAGCCATAGGTTGTTAGCATGTTTATTCAACTAATAGTTTTAAATCAAGGAGCAAGGTCACATAGCATCACTTGATGTACGTGAGGATTCTCTTGTCCCTGAGGCAACCAGGGCCAGTACTTGGCATAACAATGCATAGCAACAGACCTAAATTCAACATATGACTAATATGACTATAACATCTCCTACGGTGAAATGTGTCAGTGGTTGTAACCTTGCACTGCTTAGGGAATAATGATAAGAAAAGTGTCAGCCATGTTCTGTGCAAGCCAGTCAAATTCTTAGCTGTATATTCATATTCAAGCATAGCTGTATTCTTGATTCAATGTTGAATCTGCCCAAGTAGAGCCTAGGGTTTATAGAGATTTGATTATATACATTTCCCAGTTAAAGTCATACAGTTGTGACACAGCCTGAACTTGAAACTATATCTAAATTCAGGGTATATGCCTTTAAATTGGTTTTTGTTTTCAATTATTCTGACTCAAAACTTCATCTCTAACTCCCAATAGCAGCAGTTCCTGCAGCAGCAGCAGTAGGAGTTCACAGAGTAGACTGAAGTATCAGGTCTTGCCCCCAAGGAACCTCAATGAACAGTCTTGTGTCTCTATAATTCTTTGTTCTTTGAGTAGAGGGATATGCAGTCTTCCATCTCTGTATATTCACATTACGGGGAAATCTAATGATTTCCCTCCTGATAACCAGGACAGTTTGCCTTCCAAAGTTGTCACTTAAACTGGCCCTAACATTTGTCTCTTTGGGCTCATTAGTCATTTCTTATATAGCCCGCTTCAGCAAATAAGCTGTCAATAATCACAATGTAGACTTATCAGTTCATAACATTTTATAACACTCCAGAAAGTAACAAAATGGTATAAAACTAAACTGGCTTAATCTAGCTCAGGTATGAGCTTACAGTCTGGTGGGAAACCATCTGTTCCCCACAAGGCTGACTGAGCAGCTCTGCCTGGTGTTGCTCCTCCAATCAAGATCTGGAAGAGACATTGGTGGCCTTTCCAGTGATGTCCCCAAACATCCTGCAGCCACTCTTTCATGCACAACTCTTAGATGGGCATCTGCTTCAATCTTTGAATAAGTTGAGCTTGTACAAAGGAGCTATTATTTTTATTTTAATTTTATATGAATGGATGTTCTGCATGTGTGTATGTCTGAGTACACTGTGCATGTAGTGCTCAAGAAGGTCAGAAGAAGGTGTTGGATCTCTTGGGACTAGAGTTACAGACAGATGTGTGCAGCCATGTGGGTGCTGGGAATTGAACCTGGGTCCTTTGGAAGAGGTACCAATGCTGCTTGAATTGAGCTTTAGCACAGTTTCAACAGTGTTGGGGTGTTACTTGAAGTAGACTGCTAATGAGCATTTGATCATGAGAATTCTAATTGTATCTCAAGAGGAAGCTAGTGCTCTCACTATGCCAATGCCCCTGGACCTAGCCAAATCCTTGACCTGGAATGAAGGTCAAGTGACAACTTAGTGACAATGTAACTGTCTCTCTTTGGCCAGAAAAAAATATGTACCAGAACCATTCTATCAGAGAAGTGGGGCTTCCCCAGGGAGATGACCACCTTATCATCACCAGGTCTACTTTTCTGTCCTTAAAAACCTTGGAAGCCACTTTATTAAACAGTTTACATTTCAATGAGACTCCAAATCAATCCCACCAGGTTGAGAAATCCAATAAGAACAGACATGGAAATTTATGTGCTTGTTTAAAGCTTGCTGCAGAACAATTACCTGAAGCTCACTTCTAATCATTTACTACATTTTATAAGTTACTAGCCACTATAGATTTTTTCTTTTAGGACAAAGAAAAATAATTAAGTTCTTGAAATGTTGTGGTACATCTGACAGCCCAAGATGAGAAGCTACGAAAACATCATAACCAGAAGCCTCACATGTTGCTGCTCCCCCCTCTCTCTCTTTGTATGTGTGTGTGTGTGTTTGCACATGCAAACAGGAGCATTCTCTTCTGCATCAAAAGGAGAGCACAGCTAAGGAACAAGAATGTTGCTGTCATCCACCAAAGCTACACACAGACATCTTTGGACACACTGTCTGCTAGCTAGCCATGAGCTATGTAGAAGACCCTTTCAGGAAGTTGAAGAGTCTTCTGAAAATAACATTAATATTACAAGCCAGAATCTGCTGCTGAAAGGGAAATCAGGTGGTAGGTGCTGTTGAAGTTCAGAGGAAAGATGGATGTCTGTGGGAGAGACTCAGAAAGGCTTCCCAGAAAGGATAGGATTTAATATGGCTCTTAAAAATGACTAGCATGTGGCAAGGACAGAAGATAGAAGACATTGAGAAGGTGAGAGCTTGAGCCAAAGCACAGCAGCAGGGTGTCAGGGTGTGTGTGGAAGAGGGATGGCTGTTCCTGGGGCAGACATTAAGATAAGGGTGGAGGAAAATAAATCTGTGAGTGAGGCAGCTCTTCTGTGACCCAATCATGCCCAGACAGGTCCTAGTGTAGAGCTTGTATGCTGGATGGTTCATGGAAGACTTCAAAGCTTCTTGTGTTCATCAGAAAGGCTCATGGGCTCCAAGATTTGAATTCCAGAAACTGCCACAAGAGAGCACTGGGAAATTTGTATTAAATTTAGGGAGCTTTGGGGGATCCCAAGGTTCTGGCACTGAAGTTGATTCTCCTGCATCATCAGTGAGGAACTGGGACACTTTTCAACTCTTACAACTGATAAACATTCAGTGAAGTTGTAAAAATCAAAATTACCATACAAAACCCAGTAGTCTTCCTATATACCATGACACACAGTCTGGTTAAAAAATTTAATCGGGAAACAGTCTAATTCACAAGACTCCAAAAGAAACAAAAGTCAAGGAATAAGTCTAACCAAGAAAATAAAAGACCTCTAAAATGAAAATATTTTAATGGAGATACAAAAGATGCAAAGACCTCCCACGCTCATAGGCCAGGAGAATTAATAGTGTGTAAATGACTATGCTATAAAAAACAATCTACAAATTCAGTGGTATCTCTATCAAAATTCTAACACCATTCTTCACAGAAACATAAAATTGTCTTAAGCTTTATGTGGAGGTAAACAGAGCCCAGAGAGCTAAAGTAATCCTGAGCAAAAAGAATAATGCTGAAGGCACTACCATACTAGATTTCAAGTTACACTTCAGAGCCACAGTCATTAAAACAGCATGGCACTGACACCAAGACAGATAGGAGGTCCCTGGTATGAGCCCAGACAGGTATATCAGCCTGGTTTTTAACAACAAAACCTAAAATAAAAATTGTAGAAAAGAAAGAATCTTCAGAAAATGGTGCCAAAGAACTGGATGCATCTACAAACAGACGAGGAAACTATATATTTTATCAGGAAGCCAACACAAAAGAAATTACTCCAAACGAACCATAATCTTGATGTAAGAATTGAAAATAGAGAGAAAAAGTAAGGGAAACACTTCAAGATATAAGATAGGTAAGGACTTTCTGAATATGACATAAAGCCAAAACCTGACAATGGGACTCATGAAAGTAACCGGCTTCTATATAGCAAAAGAAACAGTCAAGTGAAAAGGCAACTTGAAAAATGGGAGAGAATCTTTGTTAGATGCATATGACAGAGGATTAGCATCCAGAAGATACAGTCTTAAAAGAATGAACAAGTAAATAAACAGCCCAACTTTAAAAATCAGCTATAGATCTGAACAGAATTCTCAAACACACACACACAAAACGTATAAACAATTTTTAAAGTGTTCAACACTCTTACCCACCAGGGAAATATGAAATAGAACTACTTTGGAGTGTTATCTTGCTCCAGTAAGAATGGCTATCATCAAGAATACAAATAACATTAAATGATGCTGAGGAGGTTCAGCATACTCCCTATGGGAGTATGAACTGATGTAGCCACTATCAAAATCAATGTGGAGGTTTCTCCAAAAATGAAAAATATAACTTCCACATGACCTGGGTGTCCCACAACTGGGCATATTCTCAAAAGAATGTATCCTACCATAAAGATATTTGCACACCAATGTTTATTTATGCTCTATTCATAACAGCAAGGAAATGGAATCAGCTGATGAATGGATAAAGAAAATGTGGTACTATTCTAATTTGTTTTCTGTTACACCACAACCAAAAGCGGTAAGTGTGTGTGTATGTGATCTTTGGAGGGGTGTCATTTGGCTTTCAGATTACAGTCTTCAGGTTCAGTTACACACCGAGTGACACCAGGACAGAAGCTCAGTCATGAAACTGGAGGCAGGAACTAGGGCAGAGATCATGAAGAAATACTGCTGACAAGGCAAGGTCTGAAGTCAGGTCCTGGCTTGAATGGTTCACTGTGCCCTGCTCTGAGCTCTGATGTTGGGTGCTGGGAGGGGACCTCAAGGAAGCTCTGAAATCGAGTCGTGGAAATCAGCAATTCAGTTCAGAAGTCAGCAACAATAGCAGATCCACCCACACACACTTCACTGCTATACCAGCCGCCCAGGTTTTGCCTCAGAGAGGCCTTGCTTCTCAGCATGTGAGCCTGCCTGAGATGACATCACTCCCAATCACCCATCATATGCAGAAGCAGACAGAAATGAGGCACACCACCAGAAGCATTTTTTAGTGTATTTCTGATTGTGGAGTCCTTACAAGTGCATCTCAACTATTCAGTGTAAGGTGGACCAATACATGCATGTCATTAGCAAAGGATCTTTCATCACCTGCTTGGTTTAGCAGACCATCATTTCACCTCTGTCTGCTTCTGAAAAAAAATGTTCCTTCATGTATTTGCCCCAGCAAAACACCATCCAACACAACTCATTTTCCAAAGAACCATTGATTTTCCACTTCAGTGTTTCAAAAATTTGAATATTCAATAATAAAAAAAAAAGCCACTCTCTGTGGCTTGCTCAGTCTCCTTTATTATACAACTTAGGACCACCTGCCCAGGGATGGGATATCCCACAGTGACTGTGCATTCCAATATCCGTCATTAATCAAGAAAATGACCTCACAGACATAGCCTCTGGCTAGTCTGATAGAGACAATTCCAGAATTAACATTCTCTCTTTCCAGGTGTCTCTAGTTTGTGCCAAGTTGACAAAAGCTAACCTATACAATTAACCCCTTATCAACTTGACATACAAATATTTTAACTAACCAACCCTAACTTCTCTTTCTTATTTGCCACTGAGATCCCTCATTAATATCACAATAGAAAGCCTCATGTCACTGTTTAAAACCCCCAGTTTTTAAATTTTTCAATGCTACAAAAGTCTAAAGTTCTCTTTAAAAATTCAACATATCTTTAAAAAGTCTCTCCACTGTGGGCTCCTGCAAAATAAAAATTACATTACATCTTATTCTGAGGGGGAAAAGCCAGGGCACACTTACAATCAAAGCAAAGTGAAACTTCACTCCAACAATATAAATAGCTGAGTATCTGATGTTTGGGACTCTCTCATTATTGTCTGGGTTCCAAAGGGCATGAATAGCCCCACCTCTCCAGATATTCCTTCCATGATAGGCTCAGACCAGCTACACTCTACACCTGATATTATCCTTGGCAATCATCCCATGGCCCTAGCATCTCGGCATGCCGGGATCTTCATTGCAACTTGGGCTTCACCTTCACCAATGGACTCCTAGCCTCTCCTCAGAGATTCTCACCCAGTTACATGGTGTTAATCCTCAGTTTCTTTCCATGAACCCCTTCAGTACTGATGTCTCATGTTACACTCTCAGCAGTGGCCTCTTCTAGCCTGTGTTCAGGGAGACTTCAATGCTGCCACCACTGTTCTACATGACCCCTTTGTGATTTCAAAACCAGTACCATTTGAGAAATTCTTACAAATTACCAAGTTCAGTTGCCAACTAGAGATGCAGCAGTTTCTGTGTGCTGGCCCTGAGGAAAAACTTCCCAGGAGACTTCGTGTCAATGATTTAGTCTCATATTAATCACAGCTTATTTTTCAGCCCTGGCTATACAGTATCTATTGCCTTAATAAAGCAAAGGTTTCACTTTCACATATTTTAAATTCAAATATATCACAGAAATAGCCATAATAGAGTCTTTGAGGAGCTCTCAAACAGCCCTGCAAGACTTCACAAGCCAGGCCTCCATTGTCTGGACTGCTCTCAGCATTATCTTGCAAGCTCCCACAAAAGCTTGTTAGGCTCTGGTAAAGGTTCTTCCAGAAGCCATGGGTTATTAAATAAAAATCCCAGTGTCGAGGGTAGTCTACTTTCCTGTAAATTTTTAGGGGAGGGAGGTCTCTAAAGCTCCCAGTACAGTACAGACAATTGTCACCGCTGTTGGTTGCTCATCAGAACTAGATGAGATGACCCTATTGTTGAATATGCCACACCTTTTTTTCATAAAACACAGGGAAACAGGCTAGAATTGGACTGGAAGCTTTCTCCCAGCTAGCTAATCCTCATAATGCCAGAAGGTGTATTAATGGGAGAAAATTGCCATTGGTAGTCTTAGTCACTGTTGGACCTTGTATCTAATGATATGGACCAGCCAGTCAAAGTAAGCCTATGGGTACAACAGTTAAAAGTTTATAACAGGGGTCACCAATGGCTTTACTGGTTAAATTTAATGAATCCTCCACAGGATTTGACTGTAAAACCAGTAAAAGGCCCATCCATGACTGAAGTCATAGTCTCTAATGGGAAAACTACTGCTGCTATTTTGCTAAATGGATATGATGTGTCTGTCAAATTACATTCTAGATGTTTATATCCATAGAATAGAGCTGCTTTCAGCTTTGGCCAGAAGAGCTTGTTTTGGTGAGGTCAGTACTGACTGGAGACTCCTAAGTGGTCAAAGTACTGAGAATCAATGACTGTTGGATGTCCAGCCATGCATGAGACATCTATATCACCCCCTCCGAGGCTTATGGAACATGATGGAAAGAGCAGAAAGAATACAAGAAGACAGGTCTTCTCATGCTGTGTGCTTTACAGTTGACTTGGGGCAGTGTCCATGTAAAACCACCTCTGGGCTCTCAAACTCACTCTTCTGTCCTCAGGCCCCACTGGTCCCCACACTTACATCACCTCCTACCTGAAATCCTTTTGCAGTCTCCCCTATGGCATATGAGTCTCAAACTCCTTCCCCATCTGCTGTTTCTTAGATTGTCAGACAAGATCAGGTTTGTCTATCAACCAAACAAACCCACAGTAGCAGTGGCCTAAACTTGTCAATGTCTGGGAATGGACACTTTAACCTGCCGTAATGAATCTATCTCCAAAGTCAGGCAAAGCCTTGGCCCTCTACCAGAATCTACTTCTTCATTACTCAGTAACACACTTACCCTGACAGTCCGAGGAATCTATTAGAACTCCATATCTTTGCATCAGAATTACAGGAGGCAGGATGGGTCACAAAATAAGGAAAAGGTAGGTGAGGGCAAAGGACACAAGTCAAATGTCCATTAGAATAATTTTCAGAAAGCAGTTATATAACACTTATTTATTAAATATCTGGGCTAAAATTCCACATCATAGCCTCAGGAGGTACTGGACTAAATAGTCTTTATTTCAGACAACCCTGAGTTTTTCTATTAGAGAAGAAAGTAGGAATCTCTAATAATAGGCCACACCTTTGGAGATGTGCTGAACTCATTGGCATGGTAATACCACAGATATATGCATGTGTCCAAATTCATGACTTATACATTAAATGTGTATACTTTTATATATATATATAGTTATACCTCGGTGAACCTAAAACAAAATGATGGATGGGCAAGCTGAGCACCATATATCACAGGTATAGGCTACATCAAAGGAGCTCTTGGCAGCCTTACCTAGTGATACCTGTGTGCAGACAACGCTCACACTTCTCTCACTTCGTCGGTTTTTGTGGAGGTTCTGCCCTGACCTGAATAGCAAGAGTTGCTGCATCAGCTATTTTTGCTACCACAGCACCTGGTAGAATTTCCCCGCCAGAGTTGGGAGTTCTGCTTTTGGCCTGATCGAGAGACCCATGCTGAGAAATGGAAACCTATGCCACTGGCTACTGGCACGAGGTGATTTACATCACAGTCACATCTAGGGGTTGGGCTTATGATTTTTCCCTTTATAAGCCTGCTACTTTGCAATAAAGTTGAGCCTTGATCAGAACTTTGTCTTGGCTCCATTCTTCTTTCGTCCTTGTTCTTTAATTCCCAGATTCCCATTCGAAGTACCTACATGGACTAGTGGTCACAAGTGAGCTACAAGTTTTGTCTTAAGGTCAACTGCTGTATTCCTTTCTAGTCTGTGTACTTCCACTCGGTTGTTCGAATCAAAGTCAGCAACTTTAAAATGTAAGTGATTAAATGATCTCCTCCCTCTGCCTTCACTCTGTGTCCATGCACTTGTCTACAGCAGTCCCAGACTATTTCATTCAGCAAACTCTACTGACTTCCTATTGTGTGCAGACTGTATTCCAAGTACATGGAATACACCATGCAACAAAACAGATCTACATATATCAATCTCTTCACACAGACACACACACACACACACACACACACACAGTACTTATAGTCTAGCTTGCCATGGTTTTCTCTGTGAGTCACCTTCACACACCCTTATCTTACGCAAACTGGGTCAGGTACTATGTCTGGAAAGGACCTATCATTTGAGGGTTTGAGCCTCTTTAGGATTTCTTTTGACTGGTTTGTCATTGTTGTTGTTGTCATTGCTGTTGTTTTGTTATTGTTGTTGTGGTGTTGTTGTTGTTGTTTTGTAGCAGTGGTTCTTGACCAGGGTGATTTTGCTTAGTAGATATTTGGCCATGGCTATAGGCATTCATTAGTCACTGCTGGGTGGACGGGTTCTGCTGTGCTTTGGGTAAAATGTAAGTATATCTCTCAAAAATTCATGTCAAGAAGCTTGGTCCTCGGTGTGGTGAAGTTGAGTCCTTAAAACCTAGTATAAGCACTGCCCACCCGGGAACATCATACTAGTCTTATAGATGGTTGGTTCACACATGACTGGACTGTCACTGACCATGGCGTTCTTGTGAATTTGGCCTTCTGTCTGAGGCCAGTTCTATTTCTGTTCCCCTGTCACCGTGTTGTGATAAAACCATGAGGTTTTCATCAGGACACTGGAACTGTGCTTTTAAACTTCTAGAATGGTAGGTCAAGTAAATCTCCTTTTTAAGTAACATATTCAGCCTCAGGGACTTTAATACACAAAGAGAAAATGGACAATGTCCTATTGGCGCATCGTGGGTGGAAACCTAGGAAGTTGCCAAGCTTCATACAATAGGCAGTTGTATAATAAAGGTTGTTTGGTCTCAAACATCAGCAGGACTGAGACGAGGGAACTCTGTGTCAGAGCCAAATCATACTAAATCAGTGCCAGCTCAAATGTCATTTTCATAAAACATTTATGATTTGTTCTTTCATTCTCCTAGCTCAAAGCTCCTATGGCAGTTTAAATGAATGAGAGTGACCTCTATAAGCTCAATATGCTTGAATGCTCGGTCTCCAGTTAGTGGAACTGTTTAGGAAGGAGGAGGTATAGCCTTGGTGGAGAGGATGTGGTGTTGGTGGAAGAGGTGTATCACTGGGAGTAGATTTAGACATTTAAAAAGTCCATGCCAGGCCCAGTCTTAATCTCTGCATCCATCTTGTAAATCAGAAATAAGCTTTCAGCCACTGCTACAGTGCCATGCCTGCCTGCCACCATGCTTCCCACACAATGAACATGGGCTCACCCTCTGAAACTGTAAGCAAGTTCCCAGCTCAATGTTTCCTGCTATGAATGGCCTTGGCTGGATCAATGGCTCAGCCATTAAAGGATAGGCTTCCACAAAAATATATAAGCTGTCTTGTTCATGTTATTTCTTTACAGCAATAGAACAGCAACTAAGACATTTCTACTTACTCTTCTACTTGATTCCATATTCCCCTGTGTGTTTCTCACTGATGACACTGTCCATGCTCTATAAAAATCTACATAGCTGCTATGTACCAGATTTGTCCAAGCTCCCCCATGCTAGCACAGATCTTAGCTCACAGCCAAGGCTATTTCAGTATTAGCTATATGTATGAGCAGGGGCAATCCAGTGGCTGTCTCTTCTCTCTCAGACCTCAGTTCCTGAGATCTGGGCAGCCTGATGGCTGCTTCAAAGGAGAAGTTGCCATAGCTGGCAAGAGACTCAGCTGGCACCAAGCCACAACAAAGAATCTACCCCAACCAGTCAGAAAGAGAAGAGCCTGATAGAAAACAAGGCTAAACACAGCAGACACTACCACCATGCTCCACATGGGCTGCTTGCAAAACTAGTAGCAAGCAGAAAAGACCTTTGCTTGCATAGGAACTTAGCCAGCTTTGTAGTGAGTTAAGGTAACTAGTCCCCTTAGTTTCCCTGCCCAAACCCCATACACACTCCAGCCAAACTAGGAGCCAACTGACTTGTGCCCAGGGCTGGCTCTGTGCTTGCTGTTCCTGGACCACTTCAAGAAGAAAGGCTGAGCTGACACTTGGCTCTAATGGGATGAAAGGTTGTATATCAGCACTCACTTGTTAACTGAACCTTTTTGAGGTCAAGTCTTGGAGTTGGAAACTGGCATGTCCTGGGGAGTCCTAGGAAATTGCTGAGTCTGCAGAAATCAGCTTCAGCTGACTCCAAATTCGCCAGCTTCAGCCTTCTCCTCTCAGGCTGATCAAGGAGTTCTGCTATGCACCAGTTCTATCTTGCCTAGCATCAGAAATGGCAATGATGTCTGTGGGGCCCCAGCTCTGAACCACTAGAAGCAGATGCAGGAAGACTTGGGGGCCCTTGGGAGAAGGAGTTAAGTGGGAAGGAAAATAACTCAAAATTGCAACCAGAGACCAAAGCCACAGAGCTCCGGGTGAGCTCTTTACTGCTAGGTCTAGTCCATCTGTGATGACCTGACACTCATCCAACTTACCACAGAGGGGGCCTTGCACCAGTGAGACTGTGTGCATTCCTTCCATGTTGCATGTTGGATGCTGAGAGAGACTGAAAAGTGTGGCATTTCCCTCTCTGCAAGATGCTGGAGGTTCAATTAGGAAGCAGAAGAGAGGGGAGGGTGGGTTTTCCTGAGAGCATGCTAGTGTGGGGCTTGGACTACAATGGCTCTTTCCTTAAGGCTAAGCCACAGTATGCCCCTCCAGCTTTACGTTCTGAATCAGCCAGTCCAACAAAAACACCACACCAGTCAAAGATACAAACCAAGTGTAGAAGTTTAAATATTCTAATAGTCACATTAGAAAAAAAATTAAATGCAGTAAATTTGAATAAGGTATTCAAATTTATATATTTTGAAATATATTCAAAACAGTATCAATTCAACATGTACTTCATATAAACACTAATGATGAGATGATTTGCGTAATTTTCTGTGCTAGGAAATCGCCATTTTTCACATAGAGTTGGCCCATCCCAAGTGCTCCAGGTCTGGTTTCAAATGCTTGGCTAGACTGAACGTTTATTATAGAGTGACTCAGCATCGTGACACAGCACCAGCTGGTATGGTAGCCACTAGTGTATCATATATACAACAGGCTAGAAGAGTCCCTGAAACATGACAAGATGGGGAACTGCTATTTACTGGAAATGCTCTCAGGGGTGAACTATATTACATCCAGTTGAGAGAAATCTTTTGAAGTTTGCCGTGCCAGAGCTGAAGGCAGAAGCTGAGAAGGGGGAAATGGTCATGGAGAAAGCTATTGTCTAAACTTGAAAGTCTCTGAGTTTACTGATTCTTAAAAATAATCCTTAACCTCTTTCCATAACCAAGACAGAGGATGGCGGTGACTCAATTATGAAAGGATCCGGATAGCTTTATTGTTTAAAGAGAACATTAGGGAAAGTGTGAGCCACCCACATGTAAAATGCCTGGCCGTGATGAAAATTCCTGTCATGGTAAACTTCTGAATATTTCTAACTGTGTGGTGACTTCCCCTCTTCACTTTATGTGTAAATAAAGCCATGGACTACCTCTGATCTCCAACTTCTCTCTCCTGTGTCTCAACCAGAAGTGAAGAACCTTAGGTGGTTATATAGCCAGAAACAAAAGGCAAAACAAAAAAACCAAACAACCAAGACAGTACATCATTTTCATGGCATCAGTCACATCAGGCAGCGCACACAGCTTTTTAGAGGCTCATTTTTTCAACACTATGGGTTTAAGGGGGAGAAGGGAAGCTGAAAATAAATTGAAAACAGAAAGTACAAGCTATTCAGGAAAAAAAAAAAACACCAAGAAATGATTACAACTGGAGTAATATTGAACACATCCTCACACTGAGCTCAGAAGTGTATACTGATAAGGGTAAGAGCTTCTGTAAGAAAATCATATGGGAGGCTGGAGAGATGGCTCTGCTCTTCCAGAAGTCCCGGGTTCCATTCCCAGAATCCTCATGGCTTGCATCATCTATACCACAGTTCCTGGTGACCCGATGCCCTCCTCTGGCCTCCATGGACTTCAGGTGTGCACTGGTAGACTTATAGGCATGCAGGCAAAACACTCCTACACATAAAATAAAAATAAATATCTTTCAGGGGGAAAAGAAAGTCAAATACAGTAGAAAATTTTCCTTCAGTATGATGGGTTGGATACCTAATTCTTTGGCTAATAGGAATGGTCCTAATTTGAATTAAAATACTATTCTGTAAATTAATTGTGTAAAAAAAAAATGAAGTATATGCCAACCTTCACAGCAAAACGAGGTTTCATGAAACTTTGGGAGTGCCAATAGATGATCACCCTTGCCTGGGGAACTCTGCCATACCTGGAGACATGAGCTTCTGTGTGAGTGTCTGTGAAAGGAACAAAAAGAAGAAAATAAAGCCAAGGACATACTCAAGGTGGGTGAGATGGATGTGCTTGATGGGATCTAAAGTCAAATAAGAGACTCACCTCTGGACAGCTCCAGCAGGCATTTCCAGGAAGGACTAACTGAGGACAAAACTCCTCCCCAGAGTAGAAGACCCCTTCCATAGGGTGGCCTGGAAGGAAGGAAGGAAAATCAGTGTTGCCTGCCCTCCTCCTCTTAGTGAATATGGCTGCTCTCCTTGCCACCACTGCCGATCCTCCACCAGTGTAGGGCTGCAGCATTTTTGACCTTCCAGGGTGAGCTGAAGACCTACAGCTCTCAAGGAACCATCTTGTCCTTCAGCACCATATTGGGAGTGTTGAGACAATCCAGAATAAGCAGCTGCATGGTTCTCAGCCTCTCTGGCATGCAGACTGTCATTTTTGAACTTTCCAGCCCCTATTGTGGGACCCAACCTCATGAGCCTTCTCTTTACACATTCTTCTATTACTTCAGTTCCTTTAGGGAACTCTGCCTAACACAGTAAAGAATTCTATGAACAGATAAGATTCCAAATGTCATTACCTACAGTGTAGTCACACTGTGCCCAGTGGGGACTGGACAAGAAGAAGACTTGTCTCAACTTGAGGGTTGGTAGAAGGGAATTTATATTAAAAATTCATATACGAATTGGACTTCATACAAACTTGAATTCTATATATGTGTCTATGTAATTGGAAACCTCTCTAAAGCACTGGTTCTCAGCTTTCCTAATGCTGCAGCCCTTTAATACAGTTCCTCATGTTGTGGTGACACCCCCCCCCACTATAAAATTGTTTCATTTCAGAAATATCAAAACAGAAGAAAATTAGGCACATTCTAAGTCCTTTAATTTATTCTTACTAGGGGATTTTGTTTGCTTGTTTTAAACAGGGTCCTGCTTTACACTCCGCCTCTCAATCCCCAGTACTAGAACTGCAGGCATGCGCATCACTGCCAGTTATTTTGTTGCCTTTAACAATAGGTTTATGTCTGTATAAAACTTCCTAATTGCAGGGGGTCAGGGTAGAAAACTATTCTAGAGTTTTTTTGTTATATGTGGGTATATGGGTGTGCGTGTGTGTGTGTGTGTGTGTGGTTTTGTTTTGTTTTTAGTGAGGAACACAGATGTGCTCTTCTTCTTTCTGGCCTGCTGAGGTGAGAACTGCTCTTTGTCATATACTAATGTTCTGCTCAAGTACTGAGAACCAAGCAACTGTGGTCTGAGCCCTCTAAAAACGGCGAGCTGAAATAAGTTAATCACATCCATGTAGAGTTAGCTAACTCTGAAAAATGGTGTCAGAGAAACCCAGCTTTGTTGTAAATGAGCATAAGCATGTGGGGCCTTTGAGACTTTGGCCTCAGTCTGTGGGGGTGGGGTGGGGAGTGAAGGAGAATGATGTGCTGGAGAAATATAATCTATCAGCTGGATTGAGATTATTAAAGCTAATTAAATTCTAAGATTTTTATTTTGTTAGAAAGGAACAAATATAATCACTCAAGTATTCCTAAGTCCAATGAAATAGAATAAAGAAGATAAATACTACCAAGAAAATCTCAGATGTTACAGGTAAACCTGCAGCCAGTATTCTATTCATGGAAGCATTGAAGCGTTTCACCTAAGATTAGAACCAAGACAAGAATGTCCACTCTCCCCACTTTCTACTCAACTTAGTACTGAAGGAGTCTGGCAATGGAAAGGAAAAAAATGGCATTTAAATTAGAAAAAAAGAATATGCTAAATTGTTCCTGCATTGGGGTGACGTTATACAACACGTAGAAAACCCTGAAAATTACATAAAGAAATATTAAAGTGTGTAACAAATTCAGCAGAATTTCTAGATACATAGTAAACACACAAAAATCATTTGCACTTCTTTACCCCCAAGAAAACTATCTCAAATGAAAAGCAATCCCATGTGCAATAATATCAGAAAAGATGAATAGAAAATTCAAGTCTTAAGCTTATAAGAAATCAGGTAAAAGAATGAATAGGCAACCCCCCCACTTAAAAAAAAAATCTTGAGAAAAAAATTTTTTCCAGGCTTCTGGGTAGCCAGTCTGCCCACACTAGAAGGTGTGGCTACAAACCATCCCAATTGCTGTTCCCTTCCATCAGTTCTGGCCTGCAGAAGGCAGCTACCCTGGTGTTGTTTGCTGATATGACTTTCATAGGCTCACTGGAAGTGGCCTTAATATATGATGTGTTCCCTTCCTATGGATTTTAGTTGTCTGGCTTGGTGGCTCAGCATGCCACTCTTCTTCAAACAGTTACCCCTTAGCTATCTGCCAAGGAGGGAAGTATGACAACCTTTCTTCGATGAGATGTTATGTTTGCTATGCCAGGAGACAACCTGGCAGCATTTGTCTCATTTCTAGCATGTTCTGCCTGGACCCCGTTTATCCTAAGAGAGATTCTTCCTGGGTGGTGCTTCTCTTTTTATTGAATGCGCTCAGAACCAACCTGACAGCTGAGCTGCCACCAACATTTCCTGCCTTAGCCAAGCCAGATGTTCCCGAGGGGCCTCTGTTTCAACGTGACCCTAGGCCTAAGTATGGCAGCAGAAGATAGAAGTAGATCCTGACATGGGCAACTGTTGCCTTTCTGTCTTGCTCTGTTTAATTTTGAAAGGAAGGAAAGAGGCTCCAAAAGTGGGTCAATGTCATCAATTCCTGGACTCAATATTCAGCCTGTTCTGTACAGTATGGCAAAGCCTGAGGGCTGCTTTGTAGCCCTAATTTCTTTTTAGAATTATCTTCAATTTTGTCTCGCAATCTCTCTCTCTCTCTCTCTCTCTCTCTCTCTCTCTCTCTCTCTCTCTCTCTCTCTCTCTCTCTCTCTCTCGTGTGTGTGTGTGTGTATGTGTGCATCAAATTCATAGCTTCACATGCTAGACTAGTACTATGCCATTGACCTATACTTCCAGTCCTATATGTAACTTAATAATAACTGCTCATAACAATCAGCATGGTTAGGCAAATGGACCATAAGATCATGATGTTCATCTTCAAGGGGAATTCCAAAGCAAAGGCCACCCTTTAGAAAATCCCGGTGTTTGAAAGAAACAGCTTTCATCCCAGTATCTTATTCAGACTGGGAGCATGGGGCCCATTACCTCTGCTTGACTCAGACATTGGCCAGGAGGTTTCTCCAATAAAATGAAACTGAGGTGGGTCCTAATGAGGACAACAGCTGGAGGCTGTCAGAAACTATACTCAAGGCCATCAGGCAAAGCAGCACACATTATTTGTAACAGACAAATTGGGAGACATTGAAATCTAGAACCTGACAAAGAAACAGCAAGCTAGAGACAAATTAAATCTAAGTCAGATTGGCATGGAAGCAGTGAGACAGAAAGCTGGTGAACAAGGGAAAATCCAGCAAGTCAAAGCTGGTTCTTCAGAAAGAAGGAAAAAACTGGTAAGGCCTCGGCAAGTGTCACTGAGAGAAATCCAGGAATCTGGAAAGGGGGAAACCTGAGCTTTTGATGCCATCAGTCAATACACATTGAAAAAAATGAAGAAAGAATATTATGAACATTTTGTACCAATGTATTTGTCAACTTAGACAAATTACTTGGAAAGCACAATATCAAGAACAGTCTCACAAAAGCATCTCAGTACTCCTATATCTGTCAGAGTAATTGAATGCACAAACAAAATTCTAGTCTCAGACGATCACTGAAAATTCTTACAAATGCTTATATAAAGATTATACCTATTGTAAACAGACTCTTAGAAAATAGAGAGTAGGCTTTCTGGGTATTTTATGAGGTCTTGATTCTCTAGCTTGTCCAGGGTAGTATAATAAAGTACAATTACAGATGAATCTTTACCAGACTAAGACACTAAATACCAAATTTAAATAATAACAACCCGATGTGAGGGTCATTGAAGTACAGCCTTATTACAATGAAATCCAATGTCTAAAAATTGTTCTTATTTTGGGCTTCTACCACAGTAAGAGCTAAGATTTTAAGCTCTACTAAATACAAAACAAACAAACAAAAAGACTTTATATATTTATGTTCATTTAAGAAAATACTAGTAGTGATGTATTATTTTGAAGTATACAGTTAATATGTTTTGAGTTATTTAAAATTTATATTGAGAAAAACGTATGTATTTTCAGTATTCCTGAAGACAAGCATCTACATAAGACTGTTAAATTGATTGTTGTTTTATATCAAACAACTTTTATAACATTAATTTTTATTGTTATAATATTTTATAAATTTTAAGGAATATGACAAAAAAGGTATTGTAGGTATTGAAGGAGGAGTCTCTGGGAGGAGTTGGGGTACAAAAGGGAAACAAGAATGTGATCTAATTTTATTTACTTAAAATATATTTTTAAATGTTAACAAATTCAGATAAATTGAAATCATGCAACTTTTCTCATCATAATGCAATAAAACTTAAATCAAAAAAAGAAAGGAAGAAAGAAAGGAGGGAAGAAAGAAAGGAAGGAAGGAAGAAAGAAAGAGAGAAAGGAAATAAAAAATTAAATAACAACCCAAATTCAGGAAGTGTGGTGTTATGGGTTGAACCTGGGATGTTCTCCACAGGTTTGTGTTTTTAGCACTTAGTCCCCAGTGTGGGCTGATGTTTTGAAGGTTATATCCAACCCTGATTCCAGCCTGAAGTCTCTGCTTCTTGGTCTACTCTGATGGGGAGAGGGGGGACATTCCACTACATACTCCCATCACCAGCTGCTCCTAATCTGCCTCTGAACCATGATGGGTAAACACCTCCTGACTGGAACCAAAATAAGCCCCTCCTCCTTAGCTGTTTCCTGGATGTGGCCTAGTCTCTGCTAGGAAAGGTATGCAAGTGTAATACAAACTACTCTCCTTATGGCAAGTTGGCCTGAGGAGTTAGGTCCCATGTGGCAAGGACCTGTGGGGATATTCCTGCAGAATCCCCTGGTCTTTCCTGAGGGAATGCTTGGTTAACTTTTGCTATGCATTTGCATTCTTGGCCTTGCTACTGAAAGTCTTGACTTTCACTTTGTCTTGACAGATATTTTCCCAGAATCAGAAAAAGAAGGCTTGCTCTATGATTTATTCTTGTTTGTCTCTGAGGATTGTAGGAGCGGAACAGATCACACTACTCCTGTTTGTTAATAATGATGATGCCGTTGAGTCAACACAAAGCCCTGGTCTGGGTACATCAGCTAGTGTCCGATGTTTTCTTCCAATGAGACTTAGTTTTGGCAACAATTTGCCCAACCAACCTGTTCTAAACAGTTAACTGATTATCAAAAGGTTAGAAAGGCCTTGCTGGATTGTTGGTTCCATGACTTAATGGGAACATTCAGAGCCAAGCAGAGACAAGGAACTGACTCAGTTTACTAATTTGCTGAGAGCTCTTGGCATTAGAAGAATTGATCTCCTGATTAGGATATGGTGACATGCTTGGTGCCAATAATTAAATCAGCATTCCCTGGGTGTGTAGTCTATCACCTCTCTATACTATAACTGTAATTGCTACCAACCACAGTCTTGGTCACACACCAAAGTGCTGGGTTAGATATTAACTGCCTGCTGAAGCTGTTTCTTCTATCTTGATACAGTTCATGGCTTAGCAGGAAACTGAGGAGATTGAGGAGGAGGAGAAAGGGGAAAGTACAGTGTGCACATTACTGATAAACGTAGGAGGTTCTTAAAAAGAGACCGTACGTGAGAGAATGAGAAAACAAATCTAAAACCATTTAAGCTGTGAAAAAAATAGGTATATAAATGAAGGTGGCCTGAGTTGCCTCAGTGGCAGAGTGTGTGAACTGCGCCTCTTGGTCAGTCTTCTTTTTTTATTATTATTATTATTATTAGATATTTTCTTTATTTACATGTAAATTTCTCCATTCCCAGTTTCC
>NW_022196913.1:39423847-39427511 GCF_008632895.1 Mastomys coucha | reverse complement strand
TAAGGCTGCTATGAACATGGTGGAGCATGTGTCCTTGTTACACGTTGCAGTATTTTTTGGGTATATGCTCTCAGTCTTCTTTTACCTACTCCACACATCCTCCTTTGGGTTCTGAACCTTGCTGAGGTGGGACTCTGGCAGTTTCTGTTGGGTGTTTGTTCACAACATAAATGTGACTAATATATTTGTCTTATTCAAGAAATCCAAGATTCTTATCAATGTTTCTTAAACATTTATAGAATGTTTATAGAATGTTTTTAGGAACATTGGTAAGAATCTGTTCATGATGCATCTTTACCCATCGTGGCACAGAAGCAGGTCAGGAGCAGCTGGTGATGGGAGCGTGTGGTGGAGTGTCCCCCCCATCAGAGTAGACCAGGAAACAGAGTTCAGGCTGGAATCAGAGTTGGGTATAACTTTGAAAGGCCTGTTTCTGATTTGTGGGCATCATTCATCTTGTTAAAAGAATGAAGGTCAAAGATGCAATCATATCATTAGATTTTAAATGAAATTTGATAGTGCTATTCCCATTCGTCAATTTAAAAGAAAAAAGAAAGCTTCGAGGAAATGACTTAGCAGGCAAACAGCCTACTGTGCAAGCATGCGGCTATGAGTTTGAGTCCCAGAATCCTTGAAAAAGCTGGGCACCAAGACACATGCTTGTAATCCTAGTGCTGGGGAAATTGACAGGCAGAGCCTTTGAGTTCACTGACCAGCAAGGCAAGACTGATTGGCAAGCCCCAGGTCACAGGAAGAAATCCTGCCTCAAAAAACAAACAAACAAACAAGTAGATGGCACCTAAGGAAAGACACCAAGATTAATATCGGTACACACCAATACACACACACACATACACAAACACACACTCACATATTTACACACGCACATAAACACACACACCACAAAAAAAAAGCCCTCCGCAAACTAGGAGTAAAAATGTACTTCCTCAGAGTGATTTTTAAAAATTGCAGCTAGCAAAGTATTTCACAGTCAATGTTTCAAGTTTTTCCATGTGTTTAAGAACCAGACATGGCTATTATTGTCCCTTCTTGCAACTTTGAGTTATTGTCTCAGTCGCTGAAACAAAATGATAACAATAAGGAAAGATTGTGGAATTTGTATCCAAAAAATGTAAAACCTGGGGCTGGTGAGATGCCTCAGTGGTTAAGAGCATTGGCTGCTCTTCCACTGCTCTTCCTCTTCCAGAGGTCCTGAGTTCAATTTCCAGGAACCACACTGTGGCTCACAACCATCTGTCAGGGGATCTGATGACCTCTTCTGGCCTGTAGATGTATATGCAGCAGAATATTCATACATTAAACATTTTTTTTTAAAAAAAAAATGTAAAACCTTCATCTCAAAATAACAGTTTATGTCATAAATTATTCCTCTAACCTGTAAACTATTGACTTTAATGACTAGATTCAGTATGGTGATTAGACACATTGTTAATATTTAAAAGTCAGTTAAGAGATTATCTCACACAGTTTAGAGGTTGGCTTCTGAGCTGGATATGATACTCTGCTGGTCAAGGGCTTGTCTGATTTCCATCCCCAGCATAGCTCAAAATCAGATGTGAAATTCAAAGTAGGGATTTGTATTTGAGACAGAACATGAGTTATTTGTCTTTCTGGATCTGGGTCTTTCTGGGTCTAGGTGACCTCACTCATAATTTTTTTTTTTTTTGAATTCCCATACATTTACTTGACAATTTCATGCTTTCCTTTTTTGTTGCAGCTGAGTAATATTCCATTGTGTATATGCACTACCCTTTCATTATCTATTCATCAGTTGTTAAATATGTTGGTTGATTCTATTTCCCAATTATTTTGAATTGAGCTGCAGTGAACATGGATGTTCCGTGAACAGGTATCTCCATAGTATAAGATAAAGTTCTTTGGGTGTATGCCCAAGCTAGGTCATATGTTAGTTCTAGTTCTAGTTCTTTGAGAATATCTAGACTGATTTCCACAGTTTCTGCACAAGTTTATGCTCCCACCAACTACGATAATTCCAAATTCTCCTCCTCCGACTTCCACATCAGAATGTGTTGTCATTTGGAATCTTGATTTTGAATATTCTGACTGAAGTGAAATGGAATCTGAAAGTAGCTTTAATCTGCATTTCCTTACTAATTAAGGCTATTGACCGCTTTTTTTTCACATGTTTACAGCCATTTGTATTTCCTGTTTTAAGAACTTTTGTTCAGTTCCATAGCTCATTTTTAGTAGAGTTATTTGTTTTCTTGCTGATTTGTTGTTTAAGTCCTTGTGCATTCTAGACACTAATCGTCTACCCCATACATAGCTGGCCAAGATTTTCTCACTCTTTGTGCTGCCTCTTCACTCACTTCCCCATGTCTTCTGCTGTTCAGAGACTTTCAAATTTCATGAGATCCCATTTATCAATTGTTGGTCTCATTTTCTGCATGTGAAGTCCATACCTGCGAGTAACCTATTGGTAACCAATCACTCTCTGATTGGGTAAGAGCTTGCTCAACAAGATAGATGTCATACCTAGTACTGTAAGCTTGGTCAAAAGCCCATGACTGGGGTGAGCATAGATACTAGTATGGGAAACCTAGTGTTTGATGAAACCCAACACGTGTCTTACGTCTTCTCCATTTTCCTCCAGTGGCTTTAATGAAACTTAACTACTAAATTGGTGCATGATTTATTTAGTATTTTGTTAGAAGACAAAGAAGAGGCTGTGATCTTATCAGTAGGTTAACTGGACCACGGAAAAACAGCAATAAAGACATGCCACCAAAACACCAAAGAGGGAACCCAGTCAACACTCCATATTGACCTTGACTAGTCCAATTGCTGGGGTCTGCAGGTGACAAACGTCTTCTGAAATTTCTAAGAAATCCAAGGAAAGAGCTATATTTCCCAAAATCACATATGAGGTGAGAACTCAAATTGTTTTGCTTGGATATAAAAGGAAAGTTCCATTGTCTATAGACTTGAGAATATCCAGGTTGTAATTCCCCTATTAATAAATAACATCTTTCAGAAGCTATAATACCCTATCTTGCAAGGCATTTTTTTTTATTATACCATTTCAGACATAATTTGTTACTATTTTGGTCTCTGAATCTGCCTTAGAAAGACAATCTATTTTCCCTAAATAATATGTTTAAAGGCTTCTAAACAGAAACAACCTACACTTAAATTAGTACTATGTAATAATTTTTTCACAGGTATTAAATAATCCATCTTCTTAATAATAAAGCAAACATTTAACTTGTTTGAAGTGTTATATTTCAAAACTTAACTTATGCCTAACTTTCTGGACTTGTTAATTGGGATAATTTGTTCAGGCCCTGAAGGAGTGTACCCCAGTGACTTACAAGCCTCTTCTCTTTGGATGCTATAATGCTGGGGCAAGACACAGAGGAGTAAATAAAAAATACAGCAACTATCTGTCTCCCTCTGCAAGTATGGACCTGGAGCTTCCATGGAAGGAATGGAGGTCACCTGTGGTACAGAGGGACAACTCAATGGCTTTGTTTTACCAAGGAATAATTGTGTGTGTGTGTGTGTGTGTGTGTGTGTGTGTGTGTGTGTCCTTCCCTAGTCTAGAACTCATTGACCAATTCTCCCTTTCTCAAAAACAACAACAAAAATTACCCTTCCTCTTTCACTACAAAAAAAAAAAAAA
>NW_022196913.1:39413409-39423071 GCF_008632895.1 Mastomys coucha | reverse complement strand
GAAATCCGCCTGCCTCTGCCTCCCAAGTGCTAGGATTAAAGGCGTGCGCCACCACCGCCCGGCTATCTTTGTGCTTTCTATTAACAATAAACTTAAATTTTAAAAATCATTTCCACCAATAAGTCTATAACTCAGCATCTCATTTCACAGAATCTGTACCCTGTATTATCCTGTATCAAGCAGTCAATCACTCTAGACAATACTCAAATGTGACAATGAGAAGAAATGGTCTTCCTTTTCTTTCTTTCTTCTTTTTTTTTTTTTTTTTTTTTTTTTTTTTTTTTTTTTTTTGTTTGTTTGTTTTTGGACACAGGGTTTCTCTTTGTAGCTCTGGCTGTCCTGGAACTCACTCTGTAGACCAGGCTGGCCTCAAACTGAGAAATCTGCCTGTCTCTGCCTCCTAAGTGCTGGAATTAAAGGCATGTGCCAACACTGCCCAGCTTGAAACGGTCTTCCTTAAACATAGTAGGTTTGGAATTTTTTTCCTTTACATCAGGGATATACAAAGAAATAAATCAAATATTTTTTAAGCATGTGTAATTAAAGATTTAGCATTTTTAGTCTGTAAAATAGCAATCACTTCCCTGTGATATTGTATTTATTGGTATATTTGCTTCTTCATTTTCACAAGAGACTCCAAGCCTGTCTTGCTCACCTACGAAGACATGCAAAAGTGATCTGATCTCATTTCTAGTTACTGCTGTCTTTAGAGAAGTCAGGCCTCCTGAGAAGGGAAGGAAAGTCCAGAACATTCCATCCATTCCCTGGGCTGTGAGTCAAGTCTAAGGAAGATGCTTATGATACTACCAAAGAAAGTTTGAGGAACAAATGTCCAGGAAAATGGGCCAAGCTGACCCTGTGACCCACAAACCAAAATACTCCATCTTCACTGTCAAAGGTAGTTAATAAAAAGCAAAACAGTGATGCAGCCCTCATGGGCCTAGCATGCTGTGATTAATCAGACACTAGTGTATAGTCCAGAGTTGGGAAAAACTGGGTACCCTGATGGAAGTTCCATGGGGCAACACATTCCTTGATCAGAATGAATGCCAAAATGCAGCATGCACAGGGAAACCACAGGGCAGAAGGCAACTATAAGAGATGAGTGTACACACATTGTATAGCCAATCCCCTTCTCTAAGTAAAGAGCTGCCACTACTCTCTTGAAAGAGCTTTTGGAGAGAAGCAAAGATGACCACAGAAACTGATTAAGCAAAGTTGGTATTCAGTGAAAACTTACTGTATAGGCAGGTTTGTAATCTTAAATCTCAAGCCACAAGTGTCAGTACATAACCTAAATAAGGGTATTTAGTCCTGTCTGGACTGAAGAGAACTGAAGACTCCCAATCTCCTTGAAAATGGCTATCTCTAAGACTTGCTTACTGTCCCGTGAAACAAGGATTGGCTTGTGCCTAATCTTCCGGTTGGTTTTTAAAGCTAAAAAAAATAAAAATTAAATTAAAAAAATCCCAATTTCTGTGTGTCTTCATTTAGTTATGTGGGCTTTTAAATTTTTTGACTGAAGTGTTTTAGAAGGCTGGTACAAAGGGGAAAAGATCTATCCACAACCCAATAGTTAATGACCTCTATGCATGGTTCCCTATTGACCCAGCATCATTAAAGCTCTATAAAAATCCTTAACCATCTGGTCCCCATCCCCAGACAATACTCCCAAATCGTCTCTTGCTCTCTTGTTTCTCTGTATGGAAGACTTTCTGCCAAATGTTTAATTCAGTCTCCTAAGATTTGCCTTTCAAATCATATCTTGGCTTGGTCCACAGCAGCTTTGCATGAATGATGGTCCACCTGTGTTTCACCTTGGAATCTACAAAATATACACTCCAGTTTGGGCCTGGAATACCTTTTACAGCTTGCTTGAAAAGAAGAGAGAGGGGGGTAGGAGAAGAGGGAGAGAGAGAGTGCACGCGCACATGTGTGCCCATGGTTAGTAATAAGAATACTGAATTAAACTGAGAAAAGGGGATCTGTCCCAACACACAAGCTGGGATATGAATAGCATGGAACACAGAGTATTTAATAAATCAAGACAGTTTCTTAGTCATACTGCTTCATAATTGCCAGCACTGGTTCTCATCCTTGGCTATACATAACAATTCTTTAGGAAGCCTTTATAACAACAGTTGCCTAGGCACCACCCTAGAGACTCAAAGCAATTTATCTGGATTATGCAATTTGGGATCAGAACTTTTGAATGTTTTTTATTGACCTAAAGCACAACAGGACTACAAATCAGTGAGTAAGGGAGGGGCACCAGAGGACAGGGGTTCCACTGAGCGAGGGATGGACGCCAGATGACAGGGTTTCAAGGATGAGTCCCTAAAGTTTTCAGAGCTTCATCTCCAGCTTTATTACTCAACAGCATGTGACCTCTGCCAGAGGGCCCAAGATGTCTGATGTATCCCATTACTATGATAAAACACCATCACCAAGGCAACACATAGAATTTTATTTTAGCTTATGGTTTCAGAGGATTAACAAGCAAGTTGAGAGATCACATCTTGAACCTCAAGCACAAAGCAGAGAGAGAGTGATCTGGAAATAGTGTGATGCTTTGAAACCTCAAAAGTAACATACTTCCTACAACAAGGCCATACCTCATAGACCCCCAAAAACAGCACCACTAACTGGGAAACGAGTGTTCAAATGCCAGCGCCTATGGAAGACATTCTCATTCAAACCAGCACATCATGTCATCTAAAAAGTTCAGAAAAAAAAAATCTCAATAATTATACTGAAATGCACAATAAAGACTAAATGAAATACAAGAGAAGATGTAAAATAATTGAAATGATATGTGTAAATCACATATCATTGCTCAGCCCTCAAAGGAGCTTCCTCCTGTGGTAAATGATAACTAACATAGGGACCCACAACTAGACAAATTTGGAGCACTCAGTTCTAAATAGGAGGTCTTTATCAAACCTTTCCACTCAAGGCTCAGGGATATATGGGGATGAGGAGGTGAAAAGATTGTAAAAGCCAGAGATGGTGGATGACTTCAAAGCAAACACTGTCTTCTAGACACAGCAGGGCTGATGTACATATGAACTCCGAAATCCAGTGCCCCCGCTGACGGGGACCTGGACATAGACTGTGTCAGCATGCACAAGACATGCATAGACTCAAGTGTTGAAGGCAGGAAAATGGGCACAGGTCCCACACCTAAGCAAGAAACTTTTCACAAATGATATTTGCTTCAAAAGGGAAAATTAATTTTCTGCAGTAGAGTGACACGGGGTCTATCAACTGCACTCCAGAGCGAGCCCTATTCTGAGGAGTAGTTAGACAACACAAAACAGACTCCAGTTTTTTCTGTATGTGCTTTTTGTTTTGTTTTACATTTGGGTGTTTTTTTTTCAAAAGAGAAACAACATGAAGTTGGGTGAATGGGAATGTGGGGGAAGAGTTGGGAGGAACTGAGAGAGGAGAGAATGGAACAAAAATATTTTGCATGAAATTCCAAAACAATAAAAAAAATTTAAAAACAGTTGAAATGGTATGAAATAAAAAATAGTTGAAAGTTGGGGAGTTCAAGAGAGACACTGAGACAGATTACTGAGGAGTAAAGAGTTTATTAGAAAAATTGTTAACACAGTGGACATTCAGACAGGTAGATAGCAAAGTGGTAAGATAATTCAGAGCCCCTGTCCCCAGAGAAAGACAGCATGGTGGGGTCTCTGAAGAGCTGAGTCAGGGTCAGTGTGATACAAATAGGATCTATTTACTCTTCTGAGAGTGGGGTGGTTTCACAGGACAAACCTGTAGCCAGGCTCTTTAATTCCCATGCAGGAAGCAGAGAAGAAGATGGAGAACAAGATGTATGTCACCAACCCCCCCACCACCACCACCACCATTGGATATAAACTCACTTTCTTGGGTGAGAGACCCAAGACCAAAGAAACAGTTCCATTCAAGTCCAGCCTGGGAACCAGAGGAGTCAGTTAGGTAGGCTTAGAGACACCTGAGTGGAAGAGAACTTACAGGAGTAGGGGGGACTCAAGTAGCAGCATGACCGAAAGTCTCACCCCACCCCAAGACCATCTGTAGCTAGGGCAGAATTGCCTGTGGCTGGAGGCAGGAGGGAGTAGAAACTCAAGTGAGGGTCTGATGCCCTTCCTGGCCTTCTGCACAGAGACTGCTAACAGGCCTGATCTTATGAGGGTCTTATGCAAGTAATCACAGATTTCAAGCCAGTAGCCATGGCTGGAAGACAGAATTCCACACCGCAGAATGGAGTAAGTAGTGTTCTGTTCAAGCATCCTCTAATCATGGCTCTTCATAGGCTCTCCTTTCCATGGTCAGAAAATGCCAACATTGGAACAATTCACAAGTGAAGTTCTCAACCCTCCCACATCAAAAGGCCACTCATCAGACACTTCCTCAGATCCAATTGAACTTAGTGGCTTCGGCTGGGTTATGTTAGACAAGGTTGCCTGAAAGCTCTCAAAAAACAGCTTCAATGATCCTTACTACAGTAGGCCTGCCTCAGAGAAATCCTCTACAGTTGGGCTACGTGGAGTGTAAACTTTCTAAATTAGCCATGGAAGCAACTTCTAAAACAAGTTATAGAAACAAGGAATGAGAGGCCAGTGAAGCTGGAGAATTCATCCACACCTACCCTTGGGTTTAGCCCTCCTAAAGTCACAGCCTGTAATTCCCCACCTACAGCAAGCTCTCAGTCACCCCAGGGAAATCAGTCAAGTGTACATGCCATAGTAATGTTTCATTGGTCCAAACATTTCATGAAGTATACATCTTACCCTTCTGAGGGTACAAGGTCACTGTTATCCAGAAATGGAACAAGTTATCTCTTCCTGCTGTCTTATGTTTGGCTTTGAACATAGGATCTGAAAGAAAGGCATGGGTAAAAAGAGAACAGTCAGTGGACACAGCCTCGGGGACACTGTGACCGGAGAGGAGGCATGTGATGTGTCCTAGCAGACACCAAAACCATGTTCTATTTTTATGACCTCTGTCCCAGACATTGCTCTACTAATACTGGCACAGAGTCAGAACTACAGTTGTTGGGTGAAATGTATCAAGGGTCAGGGGTATACAACTATTGTTTTCAAGTCTTTCCCACAATCCACCGCAGCCTGTTGGACACAGCACCCCTTCATTAGCATATTAAGCAAATAATGGTGTGCCTGCTAAATTGATATTCTGAAATCCCATTGCATTTGCATTTAATCCATATTTCTGCAAAACTGAAATCTTTAACAGCATGTGTGCATGTGTGTCTATGTCTCTTTGTGTGTCTATGTCTGTATGCCTTTCTGTCTGTGTTGTTCTAGCTAGAAGAGGAAGATACCAGGATGGGAAGGGGCTCTTTTAAAGTGCCTCTAAAACTGCTCAATGGAATCATTGATTTAAAATCTCAGTGCTCAGGATCTCTGGACCCACTGCAAGTTCATCAGTCCCTGAGAAAGGAGCAGATGTCAAAAGTCTCCTGGGAATGAGCTGGTTTAGGCAAGACTGTAAAACATCATCTTCTTCCCCTGGTTCTTTCTCTTAGCTCATCATTGCTATGATATGATGTCTGTCTCCCATATTTTAAACTGCTCCTTTGACCAAGGTTGAGAACCAGAGCTATAGACTGAGTTCTATTCATCACTCATAAATAGAGCATGTTCTCCTTGGTGTTTATTTTAGAAAAACAAGGCAGTCAAGTTAAAAACAGATTGGCCTCTCCAGACCTGCCTCCTGCTGGGGTTTACAGCTTCCTTCATCTTTCCTGCCCCATTGTGTTATTCTCTATAGTGCTCCACTCCCAAGAGGATGCCCTTCCCAGACACAGGTCACAGTCAGCCATGAATTAGTCCCTCATCTCATTCTCAAAGGGTATGCTGTGGGCCTGTGATTTCTAGAATTTTTCACTTCTGCCAAGTAGCAACATTTTAAAGTGGGTTTCTGTTTGCTGGTATTTTGCATTGAGAGTACCATAGGTTAGAAGGGCCACAGGAAAGAATACTTTGGCCCTGACCTGTAGCCTGTACAGGAACTAAATGTACTTTCTTGCTTCCTCTGAGCTTGTGTGTTCATATTTCATCATACCACCCAGGGAGGATTCCTTCTCACACCCCTTTTAGTATTTGCACACCTTGCTTGACTAACTGCCTCTTCCAGAATGTTCCCTATGGATTTGGTTTCCATGGAAACCTGTCTCCAGTGGGCTGGGAAATGCCTATGGGAAAGAGTATCATAAAGTCCCTATTTACCTCCTGGTGTGAAGAAGCCACCAACAAGGCTAAAACAAGAGTAGGGAGATTCACACCAGCTCCAGTGGGAAGTGGGTGTGTCTACAGTCCAATTCTGTAGCTATGAGTGCAGAGTGTTTTGTTCTGTTTGCTATAGTTGTTGTTTCCCAATTCAAGACAGAAGTAAATTTTTAAAAGCATCTGGTCACACATTCGTGAAGCACACGAATTCGGCATACTCCTGTTCCTGGCCATTTTCTCTCCAAAGGGTAAGGTGGTAGGTGTGGAGGGTGTCAACACTGAATGAGGCTTTGCATAAACTCCCAGACTGACCAGCTCTAGGGTGCCAAGACTGAGAAATCATTTAGCAGAGGCTGAGATGAACACGCCAGGCACACCACAAGGGGGCACAGTGATGCAAGGTAAGGCTGCCCATCCCGTTATCTTTATGAGAAACAGTACCTGTCTTCAAACATGCAAAGAAAAACTCTGAGATCCCCAGGGATGCTCAAAGGAAACTTGATGGAGCTGAAACAATAGTCATTCAAGGAGAGATGCCTAGTCTACCCAAGATACTTATTATTAACCAGGGCCCACAATTAAGATGTAATGTACAAGACCCTGAGGCATAAAGATCAATAAACCTTCACTGTGGAAACTCAGTTTGTTTGGGGTCTGTCTGTATGTCCATCTGTCTGTCTGTTTTTGCAACAGTCTTCCTGTATAGCTCTTGCTGGCCTGGACCTTGCTATGAAGACTATTCTGGCCTAGAACTTACCCTTGGGAGCTATCCAGTGCCCCGTGTATAGCAGGCACATGGGTGGTTGCTAGAATAGTGCCATGTAAGGTCGCTCTGATCAATTAGAGAGAAGTTTCTGTGTTTCTGTTCCCAAGGGTTTCTGTGTCACTGGTGGTTGCTGAAAATTGGTGACTGAGGCCAAACTACCCTTTCATAGCAATTCCAAGATCCTAAACTCAGAGCCATTGTGAATGCAACAGGTAGACAAGTTTATGGGAAAGACAGTGTGAGGATATTCTTCCCCTAGTCCATGTGTTGTAAACATAGTGCTTAAAAACATTGCTCCCCTTCTCCCCCATAACTCAGGTAAATGGATCACTCCAGTAGCTGAGTGGCCCCACAATACAATACAATACAATACAATACAATACAATACAATACAATAGGTAATAAAACCTAGATCTCGCAAGGCACAGTGCTGCACACTTTAATGGGACTGACAGAGCCTGCCTGCAGAGATTCTAGCATGAATGCCAACGTCTCCCTTCAACCCCTGCTCAAACTGCTGAACTATCTTTGCAGGCAAGAAACATGGGTTTCAGGAAGAAAATGCACATGAGTTAATGTGTATGAGCATGCGCTCTGTGGTCTCTGGAATGGCCCTTTAATTGTCTGTGAAGAAATCCCTTGCTCCTTAGTCACAGTGCTTTGGAATCCAAGAATCTTTGCTGAGGAGTGACATCACATGGTTTAAACCTAGGTTCTTTTTAGGGACAAAGGCATGATTAAGGCAGCTGGAGCAGGAAAAGGAGCCAGGCATTCAGAGGAGCTATATGGGCTGTATTAGGCTGGCTGGGTGGCTGTGACCTCAACGCTCTGCCCACTAGCAGAGTTCTACTTCTGGTCAGAAGCTATGAATCCAGAGAATACACCTGGGGCAAATCTGTCCAAGCTGTCAGGACTGATCAGTTTGCTACTTGGATTTAAAAGCACCTATACAGAGCCTCGAAACAGAAAGAACAAAGAAAACATGTTAACATGCTAACATCTGATAAAGACTGCAGGCAAACAAACTAAATGGATTCATAGCTTTAGTGAAATTAGCAAAACTGGAAATATAAAGTAAGTGAAACCTAGTCCGTGTCAAGATGTGTGCTTACTGTAGCTAGCACTACGGAAACTACAAATATATATATAGTTTATGATGACTGGCAAAGACACTGTTTGATCAAACTTCCACAGGCTTCTGAACCTTGTGATCTACTCATGCATTTCCTTATAAAATCCAGTTTAAGAAGGCTGCTAAGCTAATTCAGCCAGATATCTCTCTATCTGATTAAGTTCCTCTGCCTCCACTGTCCCTCATGGGACCTGAGACTTTCTTCAACAAGAATCAGCCAGAAGCCCCCTTTTTCTCCATGTGACCTGTTAGTAAGTCTCTATTCACCAGCACCCTGATACTTGGCTCTAACTTCCCTCATATTTAGGTTGTATGCAGACTTCATTCCAGTCCTTCCTCGGCTGGAATGGCTGCTCTGCCTATCACATGATCTTGATAGTCTTTCACACTGCACTGCTTCAGTTGAGTCTTGACTGTCCCCCTAAAGCCCATGTATTAAAGGCACGGTTCTCAGCCTGACACTATGGGGAAATGCCAGAAGCTTCTAGAGGTGGCATCTAGAGGGAGGTCTGTAGGTCACTGGGGGTGTACCCTTGAAAGAGATAGTAGAACCTCAGCTCTTGTCCCATTTCACTTTCTTGAGTCATGAAAGGAGGCTTGCTTTGCCATGCACTCCCTTGTCACCTCAATCCCAAAGTCACGGGACCAATCAAGGGTAGACTATGCCACCACAGAACTGTGACCCCAAACCTTTTCTCTCCATAAGCTGATTTTCTGGGGTATTTGTCATAGTGACTAACAGCTGATAAATATACCATGTTTTAATTGTCAGCAGCATGGCTGCCTTAGTCAGACTAATTCTGTCAGGTTCAACACAGTTTGGGGCCATAGATTACTTCAGGTATTCTCTAGACTTTAATGAAGCCATATCTGCGGCTGAGAAGGATCACATAGTGGACTCCTAAATGGAACAACTGGAGATGGAAATGGGGCAGATGTGGACTCAGATGCTGTACTGGCTGGTTTTGTGTCAACTTGACACAGGCTGGAGTTATCATAGAGAAAAGAGCTTCAGGTTGAGGAAATGCCTCTGTGAGATCCAACTGTAAGTCATTTTCTCAATTAGTGATGAGGGGGGAGGTTTGTGGGTGGTACCATCTCTGGGCTGGTAGTCTTGGGTTCTATAAGAGAACAAGCTGAACAAGCCCCAGGGGAAGGAAGCCAGTAAGGAACATCCCTCCATGGCCTCTGCATCAGCTCCTGCTTCCTGACCTGCTTGAGTTCCAGTCCTGACTTCATTTGGTGATGAACAACAACGTGGAAGTGTAAGCTGAATAAACCCTTTCCTCCCCAACTTGCTTCTTGGTCATGATGTTTGTGCAGAAATAGAAACCCTGACTAGGACAAATATCCTTACCCACCTCCTCAAATCTTGACCAAACCATGTGGTATCTGGTCCTTTACCTTGCTGTCACCCCCAATCATAATGAGTTATGATAATTAAGTACACTTCTCCAGTTTGCTTTTCTCTTCCATGTTCCCTCCCTCCCTCCCTCTCTCTCTCTCTCTCTCTCTCTCTCTCTCT
>NW_022196913.1:39407999-39413047 GCF_008632895.1 Mastomys coucha | reverse complement strand
TCTCTCTCTCTCTCTCTCTCTCTCTCTCTCTCTCTCTCTCTCTCTTTCTCATTGAGCCAGTCTAAAGTCCCACAGAGACACAACTGTGTGCTGAGCCAACAGAGGGCGAAGCAAGGAGGTGAATCCTCAGCACTAGCCCCAGAAAAATGGCCATGAAAGCAGAATGCTGACTCTGACAGACAAACGTGTAACAGAGGACAAAGTAAGTCCCAAGAGGATCTAGGAGGCCTGTTTCCATGTGCACCTGGTAGGGAACACTAAGGTGGAGATAGATGCCTCCAAGACAGACAAATGATGTTCATCCGTTCAAAGAGAATGATGGAGCCAAACAAAGCTTTGGAGGACCCATACACTTAAGTTCCTCTAGAGGCAAACCCTTGGGTGTAAGCAACTTATTCAGGGAGGTGTAAGAAAGTGAGACCGACTGTAGACAAGGCACTTAAAAACGGTGAAACGGCTTAAGCAGTCACAACAGTGGATGGTGAAACCATTCCCTATGAGGATATTAAAATGTAATTTGGAACCAGTACCAGTGGGCAATGTGAGGTGAGATCTGGGGTATTTGTAGCTTAGTTCTTTGACTTAGGGTGTGAACTGCTTCCACAGGATTGTGACTCCATGTCATTTAGCCTCTGTGGTTCTAGAAAAAAAGTCTTCAGAACACTGACACAACAGCAAGCAACTGAAATCAGCAGGGAAGCCCTGAAGTTACATGGTTACATGTGTGATCTTTCATCTATGAAAGTAGCAACCTACAAACAAGGAACAAATGGACTGTTCAATAAAAGTGAACAAAAGTGTTGGAACAAATGGTGGTTCTTATGATGGAGGTCGTTTCCTATCCCCCAGATAGTAACACAGATACAGAAGAAGAGAAACACACAGAAAAAGCATGAACAAATATCTGTCTGTAGAATATACATCGGAGCATCTCTAAAGCTATTGAGCCCATGTATTGTAAAGGAAAATGTGCATTGACTCTCTTAGAAATTAAAAACATCTAGAAAAAAAAAAGTCTAGCTGTATGTCCCATAGAAAAATGAATGAATTTAATTCAGGGTGGTAAATTTAATGCTTATGTTTCTACCATTATAAAACGTAAAACACACATGATAAAGAGGTGTTATGTATCCTGAAGAACTAGCTTACAGATTTAATGAGGCAAGAAGCCAGGAAATAGGTCAAAAGTTAGTATCTGGAATTCACAACAGCATCCTTTCAATGAGCAAAAAGGCAGAGAGCCAGAGGATAACTGAACAAAGAATACAAATAAGATTTTTCCAGAAAGGGAAATCAGTATCCAAAGTCATATCAATAAAATCCAGAGGAATTAGAAAACGGTAAGATTTCATGTCTCACCTACCAGCTAGAAGGAAAACTTAACGCACCAAAGTTCTTTCCTACATAGCCACCCAAGAGAAATGTGCTCCGCCGTGCAGCAAATGGCATGAACGTCAGTACCCACCACAAGATCATTTGTACAGCAAGCACTAAAGCAAGGTGTGAGATCCAGAAAACAATAAACACAGCAGGGTATACTAAGAACCCCAGCCAAGAAAAGTCCCAGGATAAAGGCAGCAAGGGATGTTGAGGCAGCGGGTGGGGCGTGGGGGTGGGTGGGGGCGGGAGTGAGGAGGTGGGCAAACAGCAGGTTGAGTATGGGAAGTGAATCCCTCCGTGGGAATCGCACAGAGGAAAATTGTACTGAACGGCCATGAGATGTGTGCAAAGGATAGGCAAGAAACAAACCAAAAACAAACAAGTAAATAAAGACACGGGCGGATGGCACTCTCAGGGAAGCAGCAAGAGAGGAGGAAGCCATGATGCAGCCCACTTTCTGCAGTCCAGGTTAGCTGTATCAGCATATGATGCCGGGAGTACCGTCTCCACCAAACAGAGTGGTTGCACAGAGAGGACGAGGGAGGTGGAGACACTGTGAGGAACCCAAATCCTTACTTAGCAAAAGATGAAGCAGATAAAGAATGTGTACTGTTTGGAAATGATTCCACCACCGCATATGGCATCAAGAAGAGACAGATAAAGAATCAGAAGTGCTTGTGGACAGTAAGAAAGGGTCAAAAGCACTAGATTTTAGGCAAGACCTTTAGAACTATTTTGACTTCTTAAAACATGTATGCTCACTTGCTTTTGTATGAATGAAAAATGACTCCCATAGCTCTGGGCTTTTGAACACTTGATCCCCAACTGGTGGCACTCTTTGCTGAGGTAAAGGACAGGTAGCCTTGGAGGAAGTATGTCACAGGAGGCTGCTACAGAGAATTTAAAGACTTTAAGTTTTCTCCTTCAGCATTGTGCTTTCATTTTAATATATTCTGCCACCATGCCTGCAGCCTGTTGCTGTACTGCCCTTGCCATTATCACCACTAACCCTCTGCGGTTGTAAGCCAGACCAAACTCTCCTATCAATTGCCTCGGTCCTGGTGTGTTATCACAGCATATGAAAATAACAAATAAGCTCTTTTGATGAAAATATGTAAGCAGAAAAGGCAAAAATAGGAAAAACAACATGAATCAAAATATTTACAGTATATTTCTCTAAATGGTGTGAGTATAGGTTGTTATTTTTCTCTTTGCTCTTCTGTGTGTTTTTCAAAGATGAAACTTCAGTTGGAAAATAGATGCAATGGATTCTGAGGCTGACTATCTGACTGCCCAGATGTGCCTTACCTCTGAGAGCTGGTGAAGGTGCCTTGGCATAGAACTAGGGCCAGGAAGCTCTGAGCAAGAGCCTGGCAAACACGAGTCTAAGCAGAGCCCAGCAGAGCACACCAGATTCAGTTTCAGCTCCAGAAGTGGACACTGTGTGTGTCCTACGGCTGGACATGAGCCCAGGGGTAGATGGTCCCAGGAGAAGAGAAGGCAGAGATGGAGCACACAGACATCCCTGGCATTCTGTACTCTTTCTGGAGATCTAGCTGTCCAAAAAGCCCAGCCTTCCAAGCAGGAAATGCTCTGTGGAGCCTGATTCCTAGGAGTAAGCCTGATCTGAGGGCAAGAAAGGCTTCAATTAGAGGGGAAACTGGAGGACCAAGCAAGTGACATTCTGCACTTCATGAGTTCAGAAAAGGCCCTTGTGGGTTGCTGGGGTCTCTTCACACAACTCTAAACCATGGGCTGCCTGGCAAGTGAGATGAATCATGGCAAGAAACACTTACTCAGCATTATAACTGAACCCCTGTAAACCAGGCCCAGGAGACAAAGTTAATGTCCAGATGGTTAGTTTCCTACCATAACAGCATACATTAATCCACCCTCATCCTTTATCCATTCCAAATGTGTGCCTGAAACTGGGAATAGTGCCAAACCCCACGTATGACTGTTTTCCTACACATCTACCCTTATGACAAACAGTTCACTTACAAATTACACCTTACTGGAGATCTCGGCAACCTTAGCAATTTTTTCTTTGCTTTTCAAGTGGGGAAATTTCGCATTTTCTCTTTCAGGAAGGGTTTTGTGGCTGTTCTTTCGCAGCACCGCTAATCTCATATTTGGAGGACATTATTAAGTAAAAACTATGCACTACATGAATTCAGGTACACAACTGACCTGATGAGTATGACAGCTGCCAAGTGATGGGTGGGTGGGTCATAGAGAGAGAATACGCCCAACAAAGGGCTCAAATTAAAACTTGCGAGCTATTTCCAGAGGCTACTATTTAATGTTTTCAGACTCTTGCTAACTGTAGGCAACTGATGGAAACTATAAAAAAAGAACAGTAAATAAGAGAGAGATAATATGCTACAAGTGTATTTTTTTAGTTATAAAAATTGAATGATAAATCAGAGAAACTTACTGTCTTATAATTCTGGAGGCTAGAAATCCAAGTGCCTGGTGTGAGGAGAGCCATGCTCCCTCCAGCAGGCTGCAGATGAACTTCTTGGTAGCCAGCAGCTCCTTGGCTTTGAGAATGTATTCCAAACCTTCACACGGTGCTCTCCCTTCCTGTGCGTGTGTCTGCCTATGTCCACATTCCCCCCTAACAGGTACATTAGTCAAACCAGATTAGAACTAACTTACCCCATTCCAGTGTGGCCCCATTTGAACTGAACTAATTACATTTACATTGACCCTGTTTCTAAATAAACTCACATTCTAAAGTCATGAGCACTCAGACTTTTTAAGAATTCCAAGGTGACACAATTTTCCTTGGAATCTTTAAATGAGAACCACATGTGTGCCTAACTGCTGACGAAGGCTGAATCCAGATATTCAAATTGTACATGTTGACCTCAGACTTTGTATGGAAATATTTGTGTCACCTCATTTCATTTCAAATGTTGTACAAGAGTATGACACCATGGGATGGCACAAAGGACATCAGCAACATAACTGTAATCATCATCATCAAAAATCATAGCAAAAACTGATGTGATCTTCCATATGCTCAATACAGCTGATGAGTCCACATGGCCCCCAAACTCCAGGCTGGGACCAGGGTGCACACGCTGTAGGCCTGCCTAGGCCCTGTGTCCACCTGGCTTCATTACACCTAAGCCATGTTGAACTCTTAGGCCCACTATGTCCTATCCTGTATCACTCCATATTCTGTTCCAATCTGCCCCCAACCATATGAGACACAGCTCTAACAAAGGTCAATGAGTCTAGGTTTCATAGCAAAAATACAAACAATATAAAAGATCAAAGCAGTAGTTCCCCCTCATAATCCAACAGCTAAAGAAACAATTTAATAATGAGGAAGTTCACAGATAGAAGACTATCTTTTCCAGACACACATCTGAGAGAAAATTAATACCCACAATATATAAAGAACTCAAAAGGCAAAGAATTAAAAAAAAAAAAAAAATGACCCATCCAGAAATTGGCTTAGGATGTAAACAGAGTTTTCAAAAGACGAAACTAAAATCACAGAGAAATAACATTTTTAAAAATGTTCATCATTCCTAGCAATGACTTTGAAATGTAAAACAAAACAACTTTGAGATTGCATCATACCCCAGTCAGAGTGGCAAAAATCAACAAAGCAATAAGCAACGATTGCTGGAGAGGATGCGGGGGGGGGGGGG
>NW_022196913.1:39406086-39407942 GCF_008632895.1 Mastomys coucha | reverse complement strand
AAGAGAACTCTATTCACTGTTGGTGAGATGACAAACTGGTGCAACCAGTCTGGAAATCAGTGTGGAGAAACCTTAGAAAACTAATAATAAACCTATCATAGGACCAGCTATTCACTCCTCAGCGTACACGCAAAGGCTCAACATCTTACTCCTCAAGAACTCAGCCATGTTCATTGCTGCTGTATACACAATAGCTAGCTAAGAAGTGGGAACAGCCTAAATGCATAGTTGCTTTTGGTAGTGAATTCACACAGGGAAAGGTACTCACCCTGCAAAGCAAAGCTGTTCACCAAGCACATACTCAGAAGTGATGCGACTGTAGCCCAGTACACTGGCAGTGAAGATGAAACCCAGCCCAGCAAGAACGATAATAGCTATTTCTTAGAAGGTTGTATATCTTTATGCAAGTGTTCCACATTCTCAGATGCAAAGGGCAACACTCACAAGTGAGTGCATGTGCACACACACACACACACACACACACACACACACAGAGAGAGAGAGAGAGAGAGAGAGAGAGAGAAGGAAAAAGAAAAAAACATGGCATCTGTACTGGCTGGTTTTGTGTGTCAACTTGACACAAGCTGGAGTTATCACAGAGAAAGGAGCCTCCCTTGAGGAAATGCCTCCAGGAGATTCAGCTGTAAGGCATTTTCTCAATTAGTGATCAAGGGTGGGAGGACTCATTGTGGGTGGTGCCTTCCCTGGGCTGGTAGTCCTGAGTTCTATAAGAAAGCAAGCTGAGCAAGCCAGGGGAAGCAATCCAGTAAGCAGCACCTCTCTATGGCTTCTGCATCCACTCCTGCCTCCAAGTTCCTACCCTGTGTGAGTTCCAGTCCTGACTTCCTTTGGTGATGAACAGCAATGTGGAAGTATAAGCTGAATAAACCCTTTCCTCCCCAACTTGCTTCTTGGTCATGATGTTTTGTGCAGGAATAGAAACCTTGACTAAGACAGCATCTGTATTGAACTTGCATAGACTTCCTCCTTGTCATTACTTCCTTAGCAAAGCAGTTTGACTATTTAGCATTCATGCTGTCTTTAGTATCATAAGTTATCAAGAGATAATTTAAACCCCACAGGAGTCTAAGCATAGAGTCTATATAAATACTACCTCTTTTTATATGTGGAGCTTGAGCAACCATGGATTTTTTTATATCCAGGGAGGGTTCTTGGAACTGATCTGTAGTGAATATGTGGGAATGGCTATACTATAGAAGTCAGCCATTGAACCTCTAGGTGCAAGTACCAAAAAAGAAAACAAGGTACCTACGCACACATGGAAAGTCAAGTGCATAACTGTTTGTGAGGCTCCCAGCAGCTCTACGGAAATAGCCTAGACTGTGAATAACCCAAGTGTTTTCAACAGATGGACTGATAAACAGCGATGAGGTGTCCACATGGTGACTGTTAGCCAGCAACCAAAAGCCACTGGCACATGCAACATCATAGGCAATTCTCAGATCACAGTGATGAGTGGAAGTCTGACAAAAGAGAGTATACCCTGTGTTATCCCATTTATAGAATGCTAGACAATGCAAACTCAGCTACCATGGAGCCATGAAGCTGCAGAACACAGATTCATGGCTCCATGGTCAGGAAAGATCACTAAGGGGCTTGAGGAACCAAGGGGCATGAGGAACCGTTGCATGCTGATGGGTACCCTCACCATCTTCACTGTTGTCAGGTATCTGCATGTGTCGACATCATCAAACTGTAGACTGCAAATATGTGCAGTTTATTGGACGTCAGCAGGATGCAATCTTTCTTTTTTTTTTTTAATTTTTCTGATTTTTTTGAGACAGGGTTTCTCTGTGTAGTCCTGGCTGTCCTGGAACTCACTCTGTAGACCAGGC
>NW_022196913.1:39404428-39406033 GCF_008632895.1 Mastomys coucha | reverse complement strand
GCCTCGAACTCAGAAATCCACCTGCCTCTGCCTCCCAAGTGCTGGGATTAAAAGCATGTGCCACCACTACCCGGCAAAATGCAATCTTTCAAATACTGTCATTATGCAGTTTTAAGGCCCTAGCAAGTAGCTTGGCCTTTCCTGAATTGCTAAAGAGGTCACACGGCCAACCACCTCCCTTATCCAGATGTCATTATAGAGGATCATAATTCACCTGCTCTAATCAACTCAGAGCCAAGTACAGGTCAACCAGGGGCAGGCTCTATGCCATTAAATTCTAAAGCGGTTTGAACCAGCCTGTCTGGAGCCCACCAGCCTTGCTTTGCCTGTTCATTCCTACAGTATCCAGAACCAGGGTGTATGTCCACAGTCTGATGCCCTGATCTCTGGACGAACTTGAGCTTCCCTGAGGGGCTCTTCCACTGAAGCCTGCTGTGTCTCCTCATAGAAGAACGAGTGCAGCCAAACTCTAACAGCTCTGTTTCCTTCACATCTCCCCCAAAGTCCTGGAGTTAAAAATATCAAGTCATGAGCTGTAAGTGCAGTTCAGTGGCAGAGCATTTGCTGTCATATGTGAGGTCCTGAGCTCAATCTAGGGAGCTTAAAAAAAAAAAACAAAAAAGCCGGGCATAGAGGCGGTAAGAGGACTTGCGGCGGGCCACTTCGGCTTCTTCTCCGGCCTGTTCTCCACGCGGCTTCCCGCGCGTCCAGTCGGCCACCATGGGGAAGCGAGATAATCGTGTGGCCTACATGAATCCAATAGCAATGGCCCGGTCAAGGGGTCCAATCCAGTCTTCAGGACCAACAATCCAGGATTATCTGAATCGACCAAGGCCTACCTGGGAGGAAGTAAAGGAACAGCTGGAAAAGAAAAAGAAGGGCTCCAAGGCTTTGGCTGAGTTTGAAGAAAAAATGAATGAGAATTGGAAGAAAGAACTAGAAAAACATAGAGAAAAATTATTAAGTGGAAATGAGAGCTCATCCAAAAAAAGACAGAAAAAGAAAAAAGAAAAGAAGAAATCTGGTAGGTATTCATCTTCTTCTTCATCGAGCTCTGATTCTTCCAGCAGTTCTTCAGATTCTGAAGATGAGGATAAAAAACAAAGAAAAAGAAGGAAGAAAAAGAAGAGCCGTTGCCATAAGTCTCCTGAGACCTCAGTGTTGGATTCAGACTCAGACAGCAAGGATGGTTCAAAAAAGAAGAAGAAGTCAAAGGATGTAACTGAAAGAGAAAAGGACACTAAAGGACTCAGCAAAAAGAGAAAGATGTATGAAGATAAACCATTATCATCTGAGTCGCTGTCAGAGTCAGACTGCGGAGAGGTGCAAGCAAAAAAGAAGAAAAGCGGTGAAGAGCGAGAGAGAACAACAGACAAAGCCAAAAAGAGAAGGAAGCATAAGAAGCACAGCAAGAAGAAGAAAAAGAAGGCTGCCAGTTCAAGCTCAGACTCGCCGTAGCGTCAGGAAGACCAGGGTCCTTACAGAGTGCAATGTCGAAGGAGCTCTCAACTGTGAAGATGATGACATCCTTAGTAATGTGCATGAATTCCCTTGTTTTTAGACTTGTCCTGGACTAGTCAGTAGCCACTTGGATTCCGCTGTGTG
>NW_022196913.1:39400300-39402812 GCF_008632895.1 Mastomys coucha | reverse complement strand
GAAGAGAAGAGAAGAGAAGAGAAGAGAAGAGAAGAGAAGAGAAGAGAAGAGAAGAGAAGAGGAAGAGAAAGGTGAGGACCATCTTCTTACCCCAGCTGGGGGCAGGGTAAGCCTTCTCACCCCTAGATCACCAGCCAACCTGAAGAACCTTTACACTTATCATCTCTCAAGCCTCATTGGGAAGCTAGAGACGAAGCCTAACCTGGAACAGAAAGCACACACCTACAAAGAAAATGATCATAACAAAACAACAGGTAGACAGAACAGAACCGATGTGTGAAAAGAGACAGCAGCTGTGGCCACATGAGCAGAAATCACATAAATAATCTAAGGCCCACGACAAGGAACTGACAGATGCCAAGAGCCACCTGAGAGCCTGGGACAAGAATGGTAGTGCCTATCCAATCAGAGGAACCTTTTCGCTTGGGTGAGATTTGGGCACCAAATGGGTTCTCATAATCATAGTCTCACTAAGCAAAGGGCCAGAAATATTTGGCTATGAACAAAGAAGGCACAGGTAACTCACCCAGAGACTTGAAGACATTTTTCAGTCTGATGCCCTCCACTCCTATTGACAGTTCAAATCAGTCCTCTCTCTTCTTGCCTTTGATACATTTGCTCTGTGCAGCATCCCAAACCACCTCTTCCCAACATATGCTGGCTGTGACACTGTTCCCATGCAGCCTCGCCTGCCAGCTTCAGAGAATGGACGGACACAGCAGCCATGGGGAGGAAGGTTCTGCCTAGCTCCAGGATAGCACACCAAGCCCCAAGTCACCCAGAGGCTCGGAGAGCCTTGTCTGCCTTTTCAAATTCCCACCCTGCAAAGCACGCTTTTTTTTTTTTTCTCAAACAAATCTTTATTCTGTGAATAGTGCTTTGCTGGGAAGTTATTTTCCCCTTCAAAATTCCATTGCTTTATATCAACCTTGTTTGTCAGAATTCTAAAACTACTGATGAATAATAAGTATTAATATGCTGTACTTGTAGTTTACACAGGTAAGGAATGCTATGCCACTATTTCCAATTAATAATGAAGACATGGAGGTTCAGAGAGGTAAATTATCTTCCTCAGCAGAACATAGTCTATGAGGAAATTAGGATTTGAATTCATAAATTTTAGATTCTTTTGGCCCTTTCTTTATACTGTGCTGATCTCACCAATGCTAATATGGGGTGGGAGTTTACTAGAGGGATCACTCAACAGTGAAGAGCATGGGCTGCTCTTTCAGAGGATCCAGGTTCAGTTCCCAGCACCCACAAGTTAGCTCATAGTCATCTGTAATTCTAGTACCAAGAGATTCAATGTCCTCTCCCAGACTCCACGGCCAGCAGGCATGCTTGTGGTACATGGGCATACTTGCAGACAAAATCCCTATACACATAAACTATAAATAATGGAAAAACTGTAAAGAAGATTTGGGATTTTTTGTTTTTGTTTTGGGGGGGGATTTTATTAGATATTTTCTTTATTTACATTTCAAATGATATCTCCTCTCCTGGTTACTCATATGAAAAAATATCAAAAACAAAAACAAAAAACAAACCTTGTTCCTTCCCCTCTCCCCCTGATCACCAACCCACCCTCTCCTGCTTCCTGGCCCTACACTGGCATTACCCTACACTGGGGCATAAACCTTCACAGGACCAAGGGCCTCTCTTCCCATTGATGACCAACTGGGCCATCCTCAAAGCAGGCTTTAAAGTGTCAGGAGCCATCTAGGATAGGCTAAGGCTAGCAGGTGACCTTCCTGGAAGAGATCCACTGTTTTATGTTGATTTATTTGTTGAGTTTTGTTTGGCATGGTCTACAATGGGTGAGCTCTATAAGGTAAGGTCCCGAAGCGACTTCATCTCAGGATTGCTTCTTGCGGCTGATATGCATTTTCTGTCATTATTAAATTAATATAATAATCCCTAGATTAGCCTACCCCATTGAGCAGATTTCCCACAGATCAACATAAAGATGAACTTTCATGAATTAATTATGTTTAGAAAAATTCATGATTTTATAGGATTCCTGATTTGATTCAAATCAAAGTTTTCAGAGATGGTTCTAGTTGTTTTGCTAGAAAGATGTAATAAAGTTAGAATTGAGAATAGAGTGTACATTCTCCTCGTAATAGTAAGTAAAAGCTGCATAATAAATACAATGAGCTTTCATCATTATACTAAAAAGAGAAATAGTCTTGGGACAAATTTGAGTTCAAGGAAAAGAATTGATATCCAAGGATAAAGTGACAGGTATGCACTATGATAAGGCAAGGCCATGAGAAATTGCTTCTTTAAATTTATAATGAGCTTATAGAATGAAACACTGTTTTGAACTTAATATCAACATCCTTCTATAACTCTCATTTTGTGTAGCATTTTATCTATAAGGTAATTTTCTAAGAGTTTTATCTATAAAAAGGCCAGAGAAAAGAAAGAAAGGTGCTGTGGTGTGTTGTGCTGTGCTGTGGTGTGCTGTGCTGTGCTGTGCTGTGCTGTGCTGTGCTGTGGTGTGCTGTGG
>NW_022196913.1:39395133-39400212 GCF_008632895.1 Mastomys coucha | reverse complement strand
GGTATGCTGTGGTGTGCTGTGCTGTGCTGTGCTGTGCTGTGCTGTGCTGTGCTGTGGTGTGCTATGGTATGCTGTGGTGTGCTGTGGTATGCTGTGGTATGCTATGGTGTGCTGTGCTGTGCTGTGCTGTGCTGTGCTGTGGTGGCTTGCGGAGCTCTGCACCATCCATCCATCGATACAAATGTACATGTCTGTTTATATATATATATATATATATATATATATATATATATATGTCTATGTATATGTATATATATATATACACATATATATGTGGGTATATGTGTATATATGTACGCATGTGTGAATACTTGTGGAGTTGTATGAGACAGGTAGTTGCGCCCAGCAAAAACATGAATGTGTTAATGTATAAATATAAATGAAAATGAAAATGTGTGTATGAGTGTATATGTCTGTGCATATTTGCCTGTGTAAAAGATTTTAGCTCTTTTTATTTCCATCCTCTCTGGTTCACAAAGAGTTAGCCAGCCTAGCCAGAGAAGCTTCTGGCTGTGAGGCCAGAGAAGGGAGCAATAGTAATAAGTCCTTTACCAAATCAACCCCCACCCCACCCCCACCCAGATGCTAAGCCAAAGGTGATAATTTGCCTGAAGCCATTTTCCTCTGGCCCCAGTATAAGTTAAGAATCCAAGAGAATAAAAACTATTCATACTAAGAGCAGCCTTTACACTAACAAACCACCTTTTGCCTACCCCACTCCCCACAGACCCTCACACCCCACAATCAATGTGCTACCTTCCAGAGAAGATCCAGCCCTGGATCACACCCTGTAAGACTGTCATTCCTCCAAAATTGATATTTTAGGAACTAATGACCCAATAACTAAATTTGTTAAAGGACTTACACCTAAAACCAATTTGCTATCATATTTGTTGATTGAGGCTTTGAAATGATTGATTGGGGCCAACAATCAAAGACTAGGGACTCCTCATAAGGTTAAGGTGGAGGTAATTATTAGGATAATAAACATAGATTTTGCCCTGGGGATCACAACACCCTCCACGTAGATTCAGTGAATTGTGCTAGCTATTGGTCCAAGGATTTGGGGACCCCAGGTGTCCACCAATGCCTTCTGGGATGTCCTTTACTACTCTGCTACACCCACTAGTTGTTTATACAACCCATTAGGGTTGGAGGTCAAGACTACTGGTCTCCAAGGTTGGGGGCGGGACGGTGAACTTTGGTGCCTGAGGGGTCCAGCTAGTAACCTGATACTCTTGACACATAAACCCAGGGGGTTATTGGATTATAGGCTGGAAAGAGGGCAACTTCCCAGCATCCTTGTTTTTTTTTTTTTATAGTTCTCAATGGTGAAATATTTCACCCTTGGTTGTTCTACCCTCTATCTTGTCTCAATTACCATCTTATCATGACAAAAGATCACCAGTGTATTAATGATTTACTTTTGAAATATACCCTTTGCCTTTCCTGTCAAGGATCAGGTCTATCAAGCCTTGCCTGGAACACTGCCACTTTCCCAAGAAGCCAGAAGGGACTTCGTCACTCAGACATTGATTCTAATTTGGCTTCTACAAAATGAACTGGCTTGCTGTGGCCTGACCCACAAGGAGGCCAGTCCATCTCCTGATCCAGGTTGCAGACCCCGGGTGAGGATGTGGTACATGTCCTGTACAAAGGATGCAGTTCATGACCTGTACCGCTCTCCTCAGCCTCTGCAGAGACTCGAGGAATACGCTTTCTTAACTTCATTCCTGGCACATGATACAGACTTTCCACATCCCAGAACCAAGCTCTCATCCATTTCATGTCCTTCCAGGTCCTTCCAGCTGTTCTCTCCCCTCCATATTCCAGCTCCATCTCTTCCCAGGGCTCCTTTCTCTCCCAAAAGAGAATTGGCTCTGTTTAAAGGCTGTCATCAAAAATATTTGTCTCTGATCTCTCCTTCAAATTTTTTTGTAGGACAAATGTTGACTAATGAAAGACCTGCAGTCCAAGAGGAATGAATCTGTACTTTAAATCAGGAAATGAGAAAGAGTGCCGCTGGCCCAACCGAGCTGCCAAACCTTATCTTGTCAATTTAAGGCTCTTTTCCTGAGAACCCTTCCAAGCAGTAAGAAACCGGTTTGTGTTTCTCATAAGAGCTAAGCAAGGAACAAAAGCATCCATGGTAACAATCCATATGGGCATATCTAACCATGGGAAGCATGTTGAGTTCAGCACTTTGAATTGCAGGTGTCAAAAGGGGCCAGCTGTTCCCCTGGCCTTTTGAGTGGCCCTGAGTGGTTTGGAGTGGGAGAGCAAAGTTGAAAAACGAGTAGAGTCAACATGGGTGTTGACCTTCATTCCTGTCACAGAAAAGTGAGGGCAATTCCTTTGCTGTACTTTACCCATGCTGCGACACAGCTAAGCTCTGGTGCTGGGGCAGATGTTCAGAGAGATGCCTGGGGAATATCAGAACAAAGACTGATATTAGTCTAAGTTTTCCCAGACCACAGGATCTTAGGACTTTTACATTAGAATTTGTTCCCAGCAGCCCCAAACTCCTTCATCCTGCATGGTCGCATGGTCCCCACCGAGATGGCAGCCTTAGATGCTTCTTTCTTTGAGCTATTTTTTGCTTTTTGAGTTTTATGGATTCCATTAACATCCCATGTGCCAGATCGTACTGGGTCTCTACTATTCTAAAAATTGGGAAGAATTCACTTAAAAATCAGTGTGAATCTGGCTGGCACATGTGTAGTCACTTAGCTTTCAGCTCCTTGCAGCTCCAAGCCACATTCAGGTTTCCAGCATGGGCAGAACAGGGCAGAACGGATTCCAGGGAGTGGCCATGTACCAGGAAAACAGCAGCAGAACTGGGCTGCAGAAGAGATGCTGAAGGAAACAGCTCTCATCTGGTTGAGAGAGATGTGATGATCCCAGGCAAGGGGTAGTCTGATATAAGAGGTGACAAAGCTCAAGAAGAAATAAGGGAAGTCAGAGGCAGCCTCGTGGCAGTCAGTGCATGGTATAAGAGGCACAGGTGTCTATGCATGGTGACTGCCAGCCTCTGATGGCTGCAGGAAATCTGGCATCCATACTTACTCCTGCCACTGCTAATCTTCATATTTCCAATACAGTCTGACATTTCAAATTTGTAAATCGATCTGGATATGTAGCATGTTAGAGCCAACTAGGCCTTCTTCACGCCAGCCTCCCTGATGTGGAACAGGTTTATGAGCAGGAATGTGTGTTGTGTTTTATAAAAATAAAGAGAGAAAGAATTATGTTTTGTGGAAGTGCGGTAAGGATGGGGGAAGGGGGTACCTTTGCAGGCCCATGCTGAGGCATCTCTTCCCCCTGATGGACCAGCTACATACGAGTATAGTATAGAGTTTATTCAGGGCATGGAGAGGGGAGTTGAGAGGGTCGTAGGGACAGAGAAAGGCAGAGAGAGAGAGTAGAGAAGTAGAGGCCAGCCATGAGCAAGTGGAGAGAGGGGGAGGGGAGCAGGGAAATGGGGGAGTAGGATGAGGGGACAGAGCAAGAGCAAGAAGGCAAGAGAGAGCAGAGCAGGCAAGCAGCCCCTTTATAGTGAGTTGGGCACACCTGGCTGTTGCTAGGTAACTGTGGACATATACAAAATGCTAACAATATGTACCTTCTAGTGTTTGTGGACTCTTGTTTCCATGAGATGGCCAGAGATTAGGGTGCTGTCGTTACTATCACATATATTTAGATATACATATGATGAAAACCCCACAGAGAATAGCTTGGGCTCTTTCTTAGGACGTTAGTATTTATCATAAATTACTCATAGAATGATTCAAAAAGTATTAGAGAATACTGTCATTAACCATGCCATCTGTTATGGTTGGGGTGTGGTTTGTTCCCCTGATGGCTCATTTGTTGGACTCTAATACTCGGGATGGAGATCTGAGAGCTGGGGTTTGATGGGAGGAGGTTGGGTCTTTGGGCATTTTGCTCTTGGGATTATCATAGCTCTCTTGGGAGCCATCTCTGGTCGCCTGTCTTACTACATGATCTTTTTTTCCCATGTGCTCCCTGTCATGATGTCATCCATGGTGCTGTGACACAGCCAGGAAAGCCCTCTCCACAATTGCTGCCTCTATCTCCAAAATCCTAAGTTAAATGAAGCTCTCCCTTTGTAAGTCATGCAGCCTGTGGTATTTCATTATAAAGGACAGAGCAGACTGATACACGAAAGGCTAGCCCTCGAGCCATGAGACAAACAAGGATGTGCTTGAGACTTAGTGACACAAAGAATAAGAATGCACGTGTCCCCAGGACCCTTTCTTTATCTCTTTCTCTCCACTCCCCCCTGCTGAGGGATCTACCCTCTCCTTCCCTGTGATGGAACATCTGCCACAAGGCAAGAGACATGGAGTCCATACCTCGAATCTCACAGCCTACTTTTATGACCTCCGCAAAGGTGAGAATGTCCATTCACTAGTAATTCCAAGCACTCTGGAGACTGTCTTTATAGACTCAGGGTGCTAGTATGTTCCCTTGAACAGGAGTCACCTGTGACCATACCAACTACCCACAATGCTAGTCACTTGTAATGATCAAGGAAGAACTCTCCAGAATCCCGGCAACTCCTGAACTGCAGAATTAGAGCAGAGGAGCTGCCATGTTGGAAAGGCAGGAGGGAAGGGACCCGTGTCTCTCCCACTACACAAATACCCAAGCAAGCTCAGAAAATCTTTCTTGGGGCTCAGTGAGTAAGAGATCTTACGAACCAGGTAGTCGTGGCGCACACCTTTAATTCCAGCACTTGGGAGGCAGAGGCAGGCGGATTTCTGAGTTCGAGGCCAGCCTGGTCTGTAGAGTGAGTTCCAGGACAGCCAGGGCTACACAGGGAAACCCTGTCTCAAAAAAACAACAGCAACAACAAAAACAAACAAAAACCAAAATAACAAAGAAAGAAATCTTACTGTGCAAACACGAGGAACTGAGTTTGTATTGTGTGTGTGTGTGTGTGTGTGTGTGTGTGTGTGTGTGTGTTTTGTGCATGTCATTCTGGCTCTGCTTCCCTGCTGCCCTGGGCCTGCGTGCTCTGGTACACAAGCCCTGTGCCCCCTCCTCTGTATACCC
>NW_022196913.1:39381247-39394593 GCF_008632895.1 Mastomys coucha | reverse complement strand
GCACAGGGCTTGTGTACCAGAGCACGCAGGCCCAGGGCAGCAGGGAAGCAATCCTACTCCTGCCGATTCCAAGACACGCATCAACCCCACTCTTGCTCTAGTTGGCTCCTCCATACTCCCCACCTCCCACCCCTCACCCCACTCCCTGTCCCATGGCTCCTCTGCCCCACAGAGTTGGTTTTGTTTTTGCTTTTTAAAGGTCTGGGTTTGACCACACAAACAAGCCTATAATGAGAGTAGTGGGGGTGGGGGCGAAGACAAGAGGATCATTTGTTTGAGCTAACTAGTCAAAATACTGGGCTCTAGGTTGAAAGACCCAATCTCAAGGGAATAAGGGAATAAGGCCAAGAATGATGGAACAGTACACCCAACAGACTTGTGCACAGACACTATATACACATACTACACACACACACACACACACATACTTCACATACACACTACACGCACAACATACATACTGCACACATACACACACACACATATACACATACATCACATACATCTTTCTTCTTCACATGGAAAATGTCCATTTGACTGTCAAGGGTATATCTAAAAAACAAAAATTCTCTGATCCTGTGTAAATCAGGACCCTGCAGATGACCTCCTAAGCATCCAGCACACATCTCTCTCCTCAAATCACTTCTTACTGGTACACCCCCACTCCCCAGATGGATGCCTTTTACAATGTAATTGTGGCATGCATGTGCGCTAGTGCTCAGCCCAGTGGTTGCCAAGTGGCAAGCCCTCAACAGCTATTTCTTTAACAATGAACACATTAAATGTTGGTATAGTAGCAAAAGGAAAAAGGGCGCACTCCAGCAACCTTATGGCAGCTCCAGGGTCCTCTTGCGTATGTCCCAAGGGTGACATTCCCTGTCTGCTCAGAGCATCCAGCTATATGAAGAGCCTTCCAAGGGGAGGGAGGAAATTTATTCTATTTATGTTGTTTGATATAGAGAATTTTTATAGATTTTAAGGTTTTAATTGAAATTTTTTTTATTTGAATCCTAAAAATATCTATTTCTCCGGTTTCTATACAGTGCTTCCCAGGCCCTCAGTTTATTTTCAGCAAAGGGAGGCAGCAGGTGTCTATCACATGACAGTCATGAGACGAAGACACTGCCAGGCATCCAGCCTCAGGCTATTGACGTACTTGGACTGCAGAGAAGCCAGTGACCCAAGGAGAGGAAGGCAGTACATGCTCCAATGTATTATCTCTGCCCTAGGGAATGAAGGAGAGGAGCTATCTCTCAAGATGGGTGGATGAGAACCTTCCAGAAGCTCTGTAACAGAGGGTGACAGGTGGGATAATTGGGGTTTTTATATTCTAAATATAGGATCTGACTGTTTTACTCCAATTCCTGTTGCCGTCTCCCAGAACTTGTAAATGGGTAATCTACAAAGAAAAGAGGTTCACTTGGGCTCACAAATCTAGAAATTCATATTGGGGGTGCCAGCAGATCCTCAGCTTCTGGTGAGGCCCTTGAGATGTAAAACATAAGGAATAGAGCAGAAGGCTTCATATGTCAGAACAATGGCTGGGTGGTGGGTAGAAGCAGGAAGAGGGAGCACAACTCCCAAGACAACCATTGCCTTGAGAATGACATTAATTCATTCATAAGGCTAGATCCCCTCCACAATGAGCACCTCTGAAGGACTCAGGAGCCTAGGCAGAGCCATGCCCTTCCTCCTGGGGCAGTGGAGAGCAGAGCCTATAGCTGATGTAATCATGGCCTCAGCACACAGAGGTTGGAGAGAACACAGGCTCTGAAGAGTAAGGATGAGCAGCTGAGGATTGCAGACTAAGAACCATCTGGCAACCCAGAAACCGGGTAAGTGAGGGGAGGTGCGAGCTCTGTGGCTTTATAGAAAGCAGGTTGATGGTATGACTACAGCCAAGGGCCAATGTGAATGGGAACAAGATTAAGAGGAATAGACAAGAACCAGCCACGAGGCACCTTCTAGGCCATACTGCAGTGTGTACTTTATCCAAACAGCCTGAGGGACCACTGAGAGGTTGACGACAGCAAGTAACATAATGAAATGTACATTTCTCAAGGGTCGCCTGGCAGAATCAGAGTTGGCTAGGAGGTAGACAGACCTCGTTAAGAGTTACTGTGGACTCCGGGCATGAGTGATAAGGAGCTTGGGCAAGTGGCAAGAACTACTGAAGGAGGAACCCTAGGATCTGATGGCTAAATACGGTATCAGTGTAAAACATAGCTCATCCTCCAATGGAAATAAGAAATGGTTTATCCTGAACCAAAGATGGCTATAGCATGGGCACCCTGATTCTGGTTGCCCTGGATGGTATGCTCCACTAAGGAAGAAAATTTAAACATGTATAGACCTAGAACAAAAGAAAGTCATAAGTCAATGTGTGTAACAGATGCTGTGAAGGGGACATCACATAGGTGTGGTTATAACAGAGTAGCAGGGATTTCTTCTATAGGTTTCAAGTGCCATCTTGTGGCATTCTTAACTTGGGTTTGGTGGAAGCTAATGGTCTGCTAAATTTACAATACATCCCAAAAGTTTTACTTGACATCACAAAGATATTAGGTCTGATTCATAGGTTGGTGGTATCAAATGACCAGTAAGAGGAGTTAAAGAGAGATGAAGATATTTGGCTCCACATGCAACTTTCCATCTTCCCATAATTATGACTTCCTGGCCAGTTAGTTTGCAGGGCCTTCAGTATAAACATGGTTTCTTCTAAGAACTATAGCCTGCTATGGGAAAGATGAGAAATGGGGCTTCCTAAGGCCATCAAAAGACTTATACCTTGATGACTAAGCATATGTGGGGTTGGAACAAAGATGAGCTAGGGTAAAAGGTGAGCTCAGTTTGGGGACCTGTCGAATCCGGGCTTCTTGCATTAAACACTCAAAGTTAAACAACAGCAAAAATGACAGTACCATGTCTTCCATATTCATTATAAACACTTAATGGCAAGTCCCCTTGTTAAGGAGTCACTGTCTAGTAAAAGCAAATTAACAAAGGTATACAGTACAGAAAGATAATATGCTGCTGCATAAATGTAGGTGTGTGGTTGCTTATGTAAACTTCCTCTTTTACTATGTGACCTAAGGTTAGCACTGGACAGAAAATAGAGTTGGATTTTAATTATTATTATACTCCTGAGGTCATTTTCTTGGAATTCCCAAACTGAACGTTTTCAACTCTACAAATATCTTTAAACTGTGAAGATATGGTGTCTTAGTTAGGGTTACCATGGCTGTAAATAGACACCATGACCAAGGCAACTCTTCTAGAGGACAACATTTAATTGAGGCTGGCTTATAGGTTCTGAGTTCAGTCCGTTATCATCATGGCAGGAAGCATGGCAGCATGCAGGCAGGCATGGCGCTGAAGGAGCTGAGAGCTCTACATCTTGTTCTGAAGGCAAACAGGAGAAGACTAGCTCCAGGGAGCTGAGAGGAGGGTCTCAAAGCCCACCCCTAGAGTGAGTGGCATGCTTCCTCCCACAAGTCCACATCTACTCCAACAAGGCCACACCTTCTAATGGTGCCACTCCCTAGGCCAAGCACATTCAAACCACCACATATGGAATTTAAAAAAAAAAAAAAAAAAAAAATTCCTCTACAATTTCATTTAATTTATTTCTATCAAATAAGTATATTTCTACTTAAATATGAACATATCTGCAGAAATGTGTATATATACATGTCACATTGCTGAGCATAAACTAATGGAGAATAGTTTCCAACTAGTGATAATAAAACAAAGATGTGGGCTTTGAAACAAAGAGCTCTTCCAGTTGCTGAGCGGCAGGAAGAGAGTGCAGGCTCTGCATGTGGATGACCTGCTCCTGTCTAACAGGAGGTCCACATTTCAATGTCAGCTATGAAGACAGAGCCCCTAAGTGCTTCCCTGGTACCATGCTGGGGTGGTTAATTTTATGTGTCCACTTGACTGGCCTACGGTATCCAAACATTAGGTCAAACACTATGCCAGATGTCCCTGTGGAGTTGTTTTTAATGAGGTGAACACTAATTTAGATTCATAGACTCTCGGGAAAGTAAATAATGTGAGTGAACCCCAGTTAAACAGTTGAAAGAACTATTAAAGCCAAGACAGAGGCAAGTCCTTTGGGTCAGAAAACATTCTGCCAGAAGCCCACCTTAAATTCAAACTGGAATTCCCGAGGTCTTCAGCCTCCAGGGCTCCTTTGGATTTTACACTTGAAAATCCTCTAACAGGTAGTTAATTCCTTAAAAAGCAAAATCTATCTCACAAACTCCCCCTAGTTTTTCTTGGTTGCCTTTGCTTATAGTCCTTTGTGATTCTGTGGAGCTGCAGAACTCTTTCTACAAGAGACTTGCAGCTGCCACGCGAGGCTGGGACTCAGGTAAGAGACCTTCATCCTCCTTCCTGTTCTCTCCAGACTTACCTGAGTCCTGCTGCAGCCTCCCTCCCCCACCCCGAGCCCCTCCTCCAAACTACCTCCATCCCCTTAGGTCTCAGCCTCTTAGTGTGGACCCAGGGTCCCCCTAGTTATTCCCTGCTACCCCGCTCAGCCTTTTGTTCTAGTCCATTCCTTTGTGACTCCAACCAATCTGCAAAAGAGCAACAAGGACTGTACAACTGCCATACTTAGCTAGGACCCAGAGTGAGCAACAGCAACCAAAGAACAGAACACTCACCCAGCAAAGATCAGACCAAATGTCTAAACCAAGAAATGCTTGTAACATCATATCTCCAGATGACAGCTGAAAAGTACAAACATGAACAACCAAGACAATATGCCTCCTCCAGAGGCCAGTAACTATATTGCATTAGACCCCAAGAGTCTTCAAAATAACAATTAGGTATATGTTCAAAGACCTTCAAGATGATAAGAATAGATGTCTCCATGAAAACCATTAAACCACAAACAGTTGAATGGGACAGTGGAAACAATTCAAGACCTGTAGTAGCATTGAATTAAGACATAAAGTCACTAAAGAAAGTCCAACCTGTCATAAAACTCCAAATGAAAAACTCAGGATGCCAAACAAAAGCCTCAAAGATCAGAGCATCGTTCAACACTTATCAAAAAATAGGTAATTAACAGAGATCCACAAATGCACAATGGGCAGACGAGGCACTTGGGAGCACCCAGTCCCAAATGGGATGCCTTTATTAAACTCTTCCCCTCAAGGTTCAAGGGTCTAACACAGTGGTTCTCAGCCTTCATAATGAGGCAAACTTTTATTATAGTTTCTCACATTGTGGTGACCCCCCAAGTGTCGGGCAGTATAGGACAGTGGTCTATTCAGGCAACTTAGGCTCAGTCAAGTAATTGGACTTGAACCCTGGAGCCTTCCTCAGTGAGCAGTGTTCTGCTTACAGGGGGCAGAAGGAGCTCAGCTATAACTCCTCCTCCCAGACCCCCCACCCAGTCTTTGGCTCCTGCTTCAGTCACAACCCCTCACAGCTGCCCCAGCAGGAGACGTGTTCTCTATCAGACAGACAATGCCCCAAGCTCCCAGCATTCTAGCTGGATGCCTCCCCCAGTCATCTGACCACAGCCAGACATGCCACGCCCCATACAATATAAGGGGCAGTCTGCCCCCTCCTTGCCTTCTTGCTCTTTGTCTCTCTCTTGCTTCTTTCTTCCTCTCTTGCTCTTGCTCTCTTGCCCTCCTCCTCCTCTCTCTTGCTCTTTGTCTCCTCTCTTTTCCTGCTTTGTTCTCTTCTCTTGCCTTCCTCCTCTCTCTTTCTCTCTTTCACTCTCCTTCTCTTCTCCTCTCTTTCCTCTCCTTTCCTTCTCTCTACTTGACTGGCCTTTTTTTCTCTTTCCTCTAGTAAAATATCTCATTTATACATTGCCTCCTTTTTAACTAATGTGTGCCCCGCCACAGGCCTCAGCACCAGGGAGAGAGAGAGCCGTCGGCCTCAGCAGCGGGCCCTGCCTGGTAAAACACCCAAGCATAAAATTATTTTGTCCCTACTTCATAACTAATTTCACTACTGTTATAGATGGTAACATAAATATCTGATATGCAGGTTATCTGATAGGCAACTCCGGAAAAGGGCGGGACCTACAGGTTAAAAACCACTGATCCAAGTGAAGAGGAGACAGAAAGTGTAAGAGCCAGAGGTGGTGGATGACGCCAAGAACTGCATCTTCCAGGCGCAACAGCACTGATGCACACATGAAGGAACAGAGATTGAAGCAACACACCAAAACTTGCACAGATTTGAACCAGATAAAATGCCAACTCTGAGAAGAGGGAAATGGACACACAAAGTCCCATCCCTAACCAAGAAGCTATTTGCAATTGTAACTGCTGAGTAAGGTGCTCCATTGAGACAGGGCAAGAAGAGGGGAAAGGTCTAAATGGGGACATGGATGGGTGGGAAGGGCAGATAAATAATACTAAAGATATTTGAAAAAAGCCATGTGGAAGCCTAGTATTTGGCAAGCATTCTAAATATTTTTCTGTATATGTTCCTATACTTAAAAGTTTAATTGGCATTACCTTACACAGAGGATAATGCTGCTCTTGAGGGCCACAGATTTCCAAACCAGATGTGGGACATTACCTATGGATCTGACCAGGAAGATGTCCTGGGTACCTCCAGAATATAGCAGATGTCTGCCAGAAGCTGCTCTTGATTAATCTCTAAGTCCACTGCACCACTTCAATGGAGCACCACTGAGTATATCAATCACATACCAGGGCAGGCCCCAAACCCAGAAGTAGCTGGCCAACACAAAATAGATTCACTGGTTTTTATTTGTGCTTTTTATTCTTGTTTGGTATTTATTTTTTTTTTTGTCTTACTGTTTTGTTGGGGGGTTGTCTGTCTGTTTTTATCTTCATTTTTGTTGTTTTATTTTCTGCTTTTTTTTTCCTTTTCAAAAAAGAAAAGACCACGAAGTTGTATGGATAGCAAGTTGGCAAGGATATAGAAGCAGTCAGGGAAAGGAAAAGAATATAATCGAAATATATTGTATGAGAAAGTAAATCATGTTTAATCTCTCTCATCTCTCTTCAGTTGGCTCTATTTTTCTCAAGAACCCTGACCAACACATCCATGTTCTTTTTCAGCAATTCTGTTCAGACATTTGTCCCTAAGAACTGCAGCCATTTCCATCACCTTAATTCCAGCAGTTTCTGGAACCTGCCATTTGTGGTACAGAAGGAAAGGTGGAGACAAGCAGACAGCAACAGCCTGACAGTGTGTGGTTCTTTGAGAACCTTCCCTACTTCCTATACCAACCCCAGTCTGCAAGATACAGGCTTCAAATAATGCTACATTGAATTTGGAAGGATGGCAGGGAGAGATTGAACTCAACAAAGAGTTCAATCAAAACCCAAACCATCTGTGGCACCCCTAAAAGAGACCATACAGCGTGTCAGCCCTGTCCCCGACACATTCCTAAGAATTTACTAAGCACCTATTGGTATTGATGCGGTGGACTTAGAGATTAATCACGAGCAGCCTCTGGCAGACATCTGCTATGTTCTGGAGGTACCCAGGACATCTTCCTGGTCAGATCCATAGGTAATGTCCCACATCTGGTTTGGAAATCTGTGGCCCTCAAGAGCAGCATTATCCTCTGTGTAAGGTAATGCCAATTAAACTTTTAAGTATAGGAACATATACAGAAAAAATATTTAGAATGCTTACCAAATACTAGGCTTCCACATGGCTTTTTTCAAATATCTTTAGTATTATTTATCTGCCCTTCCCAACCATCCATGTCCCCACTTAGACCTTTCCCCTCTTCTTGCCCTGTCTCCCATTATATAGCTTTTAGAGGTTTGAAAGTAAAGACAAATTCATTAAAAGGCAGATCTTTTAAGTTTTTATGATGCTAATGATCTTTAATTTTAGTTAAACTAGAGCCTTAAAAGAGAATTGCAGACTTTATTTCCTGATGTTAAAACTTTCCCCTATACCATGTAGTTGCTATGTGACGTCACCAGGTGGCAGCAGAAGGACTCCGTGACTTCTGACCACTGGTTTTGGGAGGGCTGGGAGAGGGGAGGCGACTCTGAGGTGCTTTTCTGGTGTAGAGTGTGGGGATATTCGTCTTGGCTTCAAGTCCGTCGAAGCAGCACAGCAGGTCAAAAGTAAGTACCCCCAATCGTGGAACGGATTTAAGAGCCCACTGCCAACTAAGAAAGTGGGCAGGAATGGGTGTAGGGACAAAGAAGAGGTTGTCAAATCCATGTGCCGCTGCCCAGCGTCAACCTGCCAGGCTGCCTTTCCTTCACGTTCCTGAAGGGTAGTTTGAAGGCTGATGGGCTCCTGTGTATTCTTAAGGCTCTATTGTCTCTGCTCCTCAGGCGATTAAATAAGACTCAGTTCTGTGTACTTAGACTTCGGATACACCAAAGTTCCTTGTGCCCAACTTCCTAACCTGTGCCTCAAGAATTCTTAGTAAAAAGACTGTCCCTCGAGATCCCTAGGATGTCTAATCCAGGAGCCCCCACAGGTATCAAAAACATGTTTACCAAATCGTTTATAGGGACTTACGAAGTAGCGTTTCTTGCTTTCAGAAACAGGACTTTTGCCAGACCTTGAAACTAAGTTAATAATATGCCTTGAGATCATTTTAAACTATGTACTCAATAATTGTGTAATCAGCCTGTTTAAGTGTAACCTGCCTTTAAGAAAACAATGTAGCCACCCTTACAACACCATTGGATTTCCCATGTGCATAGCTTTAATTTTAAGTCAATGACTCTGACCCAGAAGTAAGTAACTAAGGGTGTGTGTGTGTGTGTGTGTGTGTGTGTGTGTGTGTGTGTGTGCGTGTGAGTGTGTGTGTGTGAATGTATGTGTGTGTGAGTGTATGTGTGTGTGAGTGTATGTGTGTGTGTATGTGTGTGTGTGGTGTGTGTGTGTGTGAGTGTGTGTGTATATATATGTGAGTGTATGTGTGTGTGTATGTGTGTATGTTGGGGTAATTATTTGCTGAAAGTAGACAACAGGTTTTAAGCAACCTTAAAAATCAAAAGCAAAAAGAAAAATACTAATATCCTATTAATGTTGGAAACAACTTGTGAATACAAGATGAGGTTTTGAGTCAGCTAGGGGTCAGCTAGGGTTGTAAAGTAATTCTTCCCTTGTAAAATCTGTTAAAGATTTTGAAAAAAAAATCCTCATTCCTTTTCCATACTATGTTTCCTGTTCTATGCAATAAATACAGAGCAAAGCTCTTTGTTACAGACAACAAGAACAGGCAGACATTACACACACACACACACACACACACACACACATACACACACCAGACAGACAGTTGCCCATAGACCACAGATGACATAGGCAATGAAGTGGATAACTCAAATTTAGCCTGACTTGCTCTACACTGCTCCAAGAGGAAGACACTTTTTTATTTCTCAGTGCAGGATCAATGAAGAAGATGGCAGGGTATTTTCATGGCACATCCCCATATCATCCTTAAATAGTCCATGTATTAAATATAATAACGTGTGTGTGTAGTATTATTTATATAGTATTATATATGTTATATCTAAATATTAGGTATGAGAGAGATATTATGCAAATACTCGATAGACTGTATTGGTTAGGGACTAATACAGAAAAAAGTATGTACATGTTTAGTACAGGTTTGATTTTGATTTCACAAATATTTTTGATCTGTGGTTGGTTGGATCCACAGGTACACACCCATGAGATGAAAATAGCCAAGTTGGTCTTTATTTACTGTATTTGGAAATGATGCACCAGTGGTCAGTTAGGGGTGTTTCCAGGGTAGGGAAGGATGAATAATAGACTAGAAGACAACCTAAGTCCCTCTAGACCTCGGATGCCATTGTTTATAAACATAGCGATTGCAGTAGCCTGGCCCCACCACTCATAATAAGCACCCCTGGGAAAAGCAGTCCCACATGAGCCTCAGGTCACACCAGGCAGCCTTGGCTAGAGAAGCTGCCCCACCTGATCCTCTCTCTGTTCTCCTCACTGCTCTGTGCTTCCCTCAGGGCCTTTGCCCTACAGTGATTTCACAGGAATAGAGGGCTTATTACATCCAGGTCTGCCTTCTAGTCTCCCCTGAGATCCAGTCTGACTGTGCAACATACCTTCCCTAGGACCTAACACACAGTAGGAGCTCAATTATTACATGAATGTCTACTTTGGGTCCATTGCTTTTCAAGACTGGAAGTTTTCTGAAGGCCTGGTGTTTCTATGACCATTTCACACTTCACTGAGCTAGTCCTGGCTTTCTGCAGCTCACCTGAGTGGCCACTGATCAGTCCTTTGAGAAATCCTCTTTCCGGAAAAATTGACACTTCAAGACCTTTCAAGACTTCTCTTGAACTTGTTCATTCTGCCGTAACTCCAGTGTCTCTGGCTACCACTGGTACAGAAATAATATGCCTTCCCAGTGAGATAGCAGTCTATATACCTGGAAATTAATACAGAAATATCTCTACTAAAAAAAGCATATGGCCAGCTGTGGCTAGTGCCTGAAGAAGATTCAACCTCAAACAGTAGATTTTTACTAATTTATATCCACATACACAGCCATCCTTAAATCTCTTTTAGGCCCTTGCCCCAGATTATACTTTGCACAATTTAAGCAGATGTAAAGAGACTGTAAGCCTAGCGATGTGGGCAGGTCATTTACAAAGCAAAGACAGCCATAATTAGAATATTTCTTAAGTTCACCAGCATTGGCTTTTTTCCCATAGCTACCCAGAGTCATCATGCTCATCTGGCAGAATTATGTTTCTAATAAGAGCACAGGATGGCAGGTGTCATTCAGGAGGCACTGTAGTGGGCAAATGGCTTCCTGGGAGACAGCCTACTGTATTGGGCAATTTTCCTACAGACCAATAGGAAGATGAACTTTCATAAACTAATATTGTTTAGATGAAATAATTATTTTATAGAATTCCTGGTTTGACTTAAATAGTTTTAGGAAGCTAGGGTAATTGATAAAATGTTTAAGAAGATGGCTTAAGTTACAATAAAGTTAGAATTAAGAATAGAATTTGCCCCCTCCCTTGTAGTGAGGGCTGCATACATTACAAAAGGACAGTGAGCCTTCACGTGTTACAAGCACCTAACTGTACTTGGAAGTAAAAGTAGGCTTGGGACAAGTTAATGTTCAAAGAAAACATTTGTTCTCGGTTGGGTCTGAGTTCTTGGATCTTGTGACCTAGGGATGTGACCATAGGTCTTGGTGTGCACCATGAAAAGACAGGATTATGAGTAAAGAGTAAATAATTCTATTATAAGAGTAGAGAATGGATGATTAGCCAATTTAGCTGAACAAGCCTTCAAAAATAAGATGTAATAAGATAGATGCTGATCTGTTTCTTGGTAAATACAAATTGTCAGCTAACATAGGAAAAAAAATGCTTCTATAGACTGGGTTGCTTAAGCATTGTTAATCAATGACAAAAGAATTATTGCTTTGGGGTTCCGATGAACTCACGGAGAGAAAGATAGATGGGAAATGTTTGACTAGGTATGAGTTTCAAAAGATGAATACATAATCAATAACCCTGTTGTAATTTCATTTTGTGTAATGATTTTAATCTGTTTTTGAAGAATGTTTTTTGTGGGAATTATTTTTAGAAAATGTGTTAGTTGTGGCTATGAGGTCATGTAGAATATTTTAATCCTGACCTGGGGTTTCTATGCTGCCTCTGACCATTTAGTTCTCAGATAAAAGACACACACACACCATTATATTTACAATAAGCCTTAAACTGCACAAGAGTTGGGCAGATGTCTACCCTCTGGGCTATTCCACTATACTTTCCTATCAATAACTTTGAGTTATTATTTACTGTGTATCATCTGGGCTGCTCTTAACTCCAACTGGACAGCCTTCAGGGCCATATTCTCTTGAACTCACCTAACCCATGGTGGCTTTTCTCTCTTCTACTCATCTTCTTCCTTGTGGTTCTCCTCTGACCTCAAGCCCAAAAAACCTAAACCCCACCTATGTCTCTTCTGCCCAGTGATTGGCTCTTGGCATCTTTATTTACTAGTCAGAAATAACTTGGGGGCAGGGTCACAGATCTATGTGCAGCCTGGCTTGTCCTCCACTTACTTCCAGTCATATTGGAAAGTAGGTAGCGCCACTTTAGCTAAATTCTACTTTGTGTACTTTGGTATCTCCTAGGCAAAATTATTAGTAAATTCTTTATAGCATAAATTTTACTACTTCAAGTTTCTGGAGAAATATCACCACCTCCATTTGGGAGAGAATTATAACTATAATAAATGCATATTCTCACTAGCTTTTACCACTATTCATCTGAGGACAGCCAGTCAGTGTTTTCACTTCTCAAAGTTCTTCAAATGATGTTGTCTCAAGGGACTATATGTATCCTTGTGGCCCCCTGAGAATACAGCAGGAGGGATTTTACCCCAAAGATCACCAACATGCAGAGGAAAGAGCTTGCAGAGTTAGAATGTGACCTACTCTGATTTCCAATGGCACTTTTTCACTTCCTAAAGTGAATTCTAGTTTTGTTTTTGGTAATAAAAGGTTTGGTCAGACATATTCCTGAAAATTCTGTCATTATGGCTGTGACATTTGTCCCAAGAGCAACTAGCCAATCCCAAGTGAAGTAAGGCAATAGAGGCTATTGCCCGGATGTCTAATCTTGAAATATAACAGCTGGGTGTTTGACAGGCATATGTTGATCAAGGCCCAGTGGAATTACTTCTCCCAATAGTAACAACCAAGAGGGATTTCATTAAGTGTCAGTTAACTCCCCACCTCTTTAGTATTCCCAAGCACTGACAAATGACTAAATGACCTATAACAATGAATGATATGGCTTTTCTGAGACCTTGTCAGGAGTCTGACATGCCAAAAAGTCTCATTTATGTTTTCCCACAATATTATATTTTTTAATAACAGTAAATTTCCAAACTATATTTGATGATGTTGACTGCCATTTGCCTAATAGTCCCACATTCCCTTGAAAGATAGCCTCTGGCAAACATTTTTTTTTAATTATTAATTTAGGTACTAAAGTGGAAGTTTGAATAAGAATGGCCACCATAGGCTCATATATCTAAAAGCTTAGCCACTAGACAGTGGAACTGTTTGAACGTATCAAAAGGATTAGGAGTTATGGCCTTGTTGAAAAAAGTGTGTCACACGGGTGGATTTTGAGGTTTTATCAGTCCACACTAACCCCAGTCTGGGTCTGTCTGTCTGTCTCTCTCTCTCTGTTTCTGTCTCTCTCTCTCTGTCTCTCTGTCTCTGTCTCTCTGTCTCTGTCTCTCTGTCTCTGTCTCTCTGTCTCTCTCTCTCTGTCTCTCTCTCTCTGTCTCTCTGTCTCTCTCTCTCCCTCTCTCCCTCTCTCCCTCTCTCCCTCTCTCCC
>NW_022196913.1:39368449-39380100 GCF_008632895.1 Mastomys coucha | reverse complement strand
TTTTGTAAATGACATTAAAGTGGTCATGTGAAGTACATTGTATAGATTCAGGGACCAGAGAAGAGAGCTGATGTGATAAAACTCAGGCCACAGTCGTTCTGGCCCTAGTAAGTATATTTCATTTGTTATATTTAGCATCTTTGTTTGTGGCATCATTAGGAAAGCACACATTCTGGGAAGCCTTAGCTTATCCAGTTGTGTTGAATTGCCTTCACTCTCACTCAGTGGGAAAGACAAGCAGATCCCAGGGTGTAGAAATTCTGGCCCTTCAGAATTCCGTCTTGAAAGCAGCTAGAGTAAAACAGGATATGTCTAATACAGGATTTTTGAAGTTGAGTGACTATAGAGTTCTTATCAGAAAGCACGGGGACCATGAAGAAGTGGAATTTAAATTCCACTTTAATTTTCCAAATTTTAAAGTCCTAAAGGACAAAATAAATTGTGATCTCAAAATTCTGCAAAACAAAGACACACTTACATGAAAGAAAACTAAGAATATGTGTCCAGTAGATCTGCTTCAGAGTAAAGCTACCCAGGTCCTTAAGGCCAGAGGCTAATGACCTGGAGAACAGCCTGAACTTCAGAGACAAAGAAACAACAGTCTAAGTTCTTTTGAGTTCTCCCATCTGTCTGACGATTGGAAGCATGGATCATAAGGTCCTAATGGAATACACTGCCTGACGGAGTGCTCTGTGTCTAAAGAAGTAATGGCTTGTGCTGTAAGATCAAGAATCAACAAATGGGACCTCTTAAAATTGCAAAGCCTCTGTAAGTCAAAGGATACTGTCAATAGGATAAAACAGCAACCAACAAATTGGGGAAAGATCTTTATCAACCCTATATCCGATAGAGGGTTAATATCCAATATATACAAAGAACTCAAGAAGTTAGACTCCAGAGAATCAAATAACCCTATTAAAAATGGGGTACCAAGCTAAACAAAGAATTCTCAACTGAGGAATACCAGATGGCTGAGAAACACCTAAAGAAGTGTTCAACATCCTTAGTCATCAGGGAAATGCAAATCAAAACAACCCTGATTCTACCTCACACCAGTCAGAATGGCTAACGTCAAAAACTCAGGTGACAGCAGATGTTGGCAAGGATATGGAAAAAGAGGAACACTCCTCCATTGCTGGTGGGATTGCAAGCTGGTACAACCACTCTGGAAATCAGTTTGACAGTTCCTCCGGAAATTGGACATAGTACTACCTGAGAACCCAGCTATACCACTTCTGGGCATATATCCAGAAGATGCTTCACCATGTAATAAGGACACATGCTCGACTATGTTCATAGCAGCCTTATTTATAATAACCAGAAGCTGGAAAGAACCCAGATGTCCTTCAACAGAGGAATGGATACAGAAAATGTGGTACATTTACACAATGGAGTACTAGTCAGCTATTGAAAAGCTATGAATTCATGGAGTTCTTATGCAAATGGATGGAACTAGAAAATAATCTTGAGTGAGGTAAGCCAATCACAAAAGAATACACATGGTATACATTCACTGACAAGTGGATATTAGCCCAGAAGTTCAGAATATCCAAGATACAATTCACAGACCACATGAAGCTCAAGAAGAAGGAAGACCAGAGTGTGGATACTTCGGTCCTTCTTAGAAGGGGATCAAAATACCCATGGTAGGAAATACAGAGACAAAGTTTGGGGCAGAAACTGAAGGAAAGGCCATCTGGTGACTGTCCCACCTAGGGATCCATCCCACATTCAATTACCCAACCCAGACACTATTGTGGATGCTAACAAGTGCTTACTGACAGGAGCCTGATATAGCTGTCTCCTGAGAGGCTCTGCAAGTGCCTGATAAATACAGAAGTGGATGCTCATAGCCATCCATTGAACTGAGCACAAAGTCCCCAATGGAGAAGTTAGAAAAAGAACCCAAGCAGCTGAAGGGGTTTGCAGCCCCATAGGAGGAACAATAATATGAACTAACTAGTACCCTCAGAGCTCTCAGGGTCTAAACCACCAACCAAAGAGTACACATGGAGGGACTCATGGATCAAGCCACATATGTAGCAGAGAATGGCCTTGTGGGACATCAATGAGAGGAGAGACCCTTGGTCTTGTGAAGGCTCTATGCCCTAGTGTAGGGGGAATGCCAGGGCCAGGAAGTGGGAGTAGGTGGGTGGATGAGCAGGGAGAGTGGGGATGGGATAGGGGGGTTTTCAGAGGGAATAAAATTTGCAATGTAAATAAAGAAAACATCTAATAAAAAAGAAGTAATGTACAAAAATCAAATAGGACTTTTAGACATTCCAATGGAAATGACAAAATTCTGCCACTGTGGTTAAGTCTTGTCATCAGAACATCACAGTGAGGGATGGTGGTCTTCTAAGAGTTGGGCCTATTAGAGGTCTTTGGGTCATTATGGGTGTGCCCTTACAGGGACTGTGAAGTTCTTCTTCCTCTTTTTCCTTCTCTCCTTCTCTCATTCCACCTACTCCACCCCACTTTTCTTTGCTTCCTGACATAAGATGTGGACATTCATTCAACACACTCCACCTGCCGTGAGATATAACCCTTGCAGAGGCTCAAACCAATGGGGCTGTCTGATTTTGACTTTTTAAAGATAGTATTTTATGTAATCCAGGCTGACTTCAATTTTCTATATAGCTAAGGTTGGCCTTGAACTCTATCCTTCTCCCTCCAACTCCCAAGTGTGGATATTAAAGATGTGTGTGAAACTTAGTAACTTTCTTTGCCTTAATAAGCAAAACCTCAGACCAAATTTTATCCATTTCATTAAAAAAATGAAAATCTCATAGAAGCTGTCTTGGGGTTTTATTACTATACTGAGTATTAATTGCCAAAGAATACAGTGTATTCTAGTTGAGTGTGTTCAGTGGGATGGTACAGCCTCCAAATGAGAGAGTCTTTATTCTTATAACTGGAGTCTGTTGCTATTGATGCCATAACTTTCTGCTTGACTCAACAAATGGCTATTACTTTCTATAGGTAGGAAATGAAATGCCAACTCATTCCACTTAGAAACCAAGAGAAGCACATTCCAGAAAACTAGAAGAAAAAAAAAAACTGGTTCTCCCCACTTACTAAACATGTAGCTCATCTTGTAACAAAGGACTCGACAGATATGTGGGGAACATCGGTTAGAAAGGAACAAAATCAATATCTGGGTGAGTGACCCTGAAAGCAACAAACAGAATAGTCACTAGATGGGACCGATGATTAGAACTTTGATAAAACATTTACATTTCCTAACTTAAAAAAAGAAGATTGCCTCCCAGAAACACCTCGTGTTCATTATAATTCTTATTAACTTTCTTCATTCATAAGAATTAATAGAGAAGTCGCTGTGGTCATAAATCTGAGCTCCCAGATGACAGAGTCACTGACTCTAAGACCTTGTGAAATCTACATGGATTCTCGGCTTCAATTTCATGTCAGTAAAATTACAAAAACAGTGTACTCTGTAAACGATACTTGCAACAGCTGTGGCTCATTGATGATGCTGAGCATAACTTATTGAACTTCATCATTAAACCCTTGCCAATGATGCATAGCAAACATGTGGACCCACAATACAAGATCATCATTGTGTGGCTTCCTGGAACTAACACTAGTGGAAATTTTTTGTCCCTACTCTGTATAGCAAGAGGACCACAAAAGCCTGAAGTCCACAGTCAACTCATCATCCCAGAGCTACACAGCACACCACCCCAAAGCCTCAACTTTACTCCAGTGTCCTTTGCTAATGCTTGGCACCCATGAAATGAACAATAAGTACTTTCTGGGAACATGATTGGTGAGTGAATGAATGAATGTTACCAATATGCCAATATGCTCCTAACACTACTGAGCTGTACACTTAAAAATGTTCACAAGATGATGGGCTCCCAGCACTTGGGAGGCAGGCAGATTTCTGTGAGTTGGAGGTCAGCCTGGTCTACAAAGCAAGTCCAGGACAACCAGGGCTATTACATAGATAAATCCTGTTTCAAAAACCAAAATAAAACCCAAAAGTTCATGTCACACAGACACACACAGAGACACACACAGACACACACTGACACACACAGACACACAGACACACACACACAAAGTTTCAATATTCATGTGCATAAATGTTATGTTTTCCTTAAAATATCTCCACGTAGGACTATCAGATGATCTTAGACTCTTGCTTTGGGGGTGGTGGTGATTTTCTATCAATGTATCTTTTCAGTATCATAAATTTAGTATTAACAATCCTGTTGGATATTCTTGATTGTCAACTTGATTGAATCAAGAATTAAGTGAGAGACAAACCAATTTGCAGGTCCCTAAATGTATTTTCAAAGAGGCTTATCTGGGGAAGACCCACCTCCAGAGTAGAAAGTACCGTCCCCCACTGGGGGACAGGAAAGGGAGCAGGTATGGAAGATCCTAGGTAAAACCGTTGCTTCTTCATCTGCTCCCTTTGTTTTCCTGATGAGTAGAGTGTATCTGCTCTGTTGCAGCTGCCTTCCTTCGCCTCCCTAGAATCCAACCTCTTGTGTTCCACTGAGGACTGGAAACCAGGGGCTCTACAGGGTTCCTCCTGGCCTCCATCACTAGATGAAGCCTTATGAGGCATTTGGCCTCATCAACGGAGCAACTAGTGTGCTCTTGGCCTCTCAGTGCACATGCAGCCATCTTGAACTACCCAGTGTGCATTGTATCTGCCATTCTAATGAATACCATTTGTAAGACAGAGTCTATCAGTTCTGTTCTCTGAAGAAGTCAAATATAATGTTCTGTTCATTTACCCAAATTCAATTATATAAAATAGTTTTGTTAGTATTAAAATAATAGATGTGCCGGGCGGTGGTGGCGCACGCCTTTAATCCTAGCACTTGGGAGGTGGAGGCAGGCGGATTTCCGAGTTCGAGGCCAGCCTAGTCTACATAGTGAGTACCAGGACAGCCGGGGTTACAGAGAGAAACCCTGTCTCGAAAAACCAAAAAAAAAAAAAAAAAAAATAGATGATTAGAATTTTGATAAAATATTTACATTTTCTAACTTAAAGAAAAGTTTGCCTCCCAGAAACACATCATGTTCATTAAAATTTTTATAAACTCTGTTCATTTATAAGAATAACTAACAAAGAAATTATTGTAAACAACAGTGGGTCATTGATGATGCTAAGCATTACTTATTGATGATAACTTACTCAAGATAACTTCTTCATCATCGACCCCTTGCCAATGTTGCATCACAAACATGTGCATACCCACAATACAAGATCATCATTGTGTGGCTTCCTGGAACTGACGCTAGTGGAAATTTTTTGTCCTTACTCTATATAGCAAGAATAGCAGAAGCCTGAAGTCCACCGTCAACTCATCATCCCAGAGCTACACAGCACACCACCGCCAAGCCTCAACTTTACTCCAGTGTCCTTTGCACCTGGCACCCAAGAAATGATCAATAAGTGTTTTGTGGGGACATGACTGATGAATTAATGAATGAATGAATGCATGTTGCCAATATGCCAACCTTGCCAGTGTTGCCAACACCCTCATGAAACAGATGCCTGTGGTAGATGAATAGCAGAGAAGTCATTTTACATGAATCACGTAAATGAGTTATTTGTCCTGTTGGCCTATGATTGATAGCAATGCTTTAATACATTAATTCCATCTGGCCTCCTATGATATCTCAGAACAGTATGTCATTAGATTTATGAAAGCTATTTTCAATAATAATTGGGCTTAAGATCTTGAAGGAAATGAAGTGAGTGCTTTCTCCCCCATAAAATGCTAAAGATGCTTAGAGTGTGACACTGGCTGGATGGGACCTATGAGTTTTCCATCAGTGAATCCACTATTTTAACACAAATCAGGCTATTCAACTGAAGAAGATACTGTTGGGAAAGAAAATTCGGAATTCATCTGAGGACCCAAGTCATGTCTCTGGTCTGACACTGTTGAGTACACAACTGCCTTGTGCATGTTTGGACAGTGCAGGAAAGGGAGTCCCAAAATGGACTGCAGAGGGAGGAATTAGAGCAAATCCAGGCAGTACTAGTCAAGTAACAGCAATATAGAAACAATGAGGCCTAAAGACTAGACAGAGAGAAACAGGTGGGAGGGCTTGTAAATCCAAAAAAAAACACCAGATCCATACAGGGGAGCCAGTAGCGAAACAGAGGGTATTGGGGCTTTAAGATGTCTAGCCTTCAGCTGATTGCACATTATTAAAATTATTCCTAACACTTTATTGATAGAATTTTATATGCCATAATGACAACATGATCTGATGGTTTTAATTGTATAAATAAAAACAAGCACTCTGTCTGGCAGCTCTATCAAGCATAGGTTCCATGCCACCATCTCAAGAAACATCTCCCAAAATACTGAGCATATACTGTGAAGTAGAACCCCCAAGATTCAGTTTCACTGGAAACATTTCCTGGGCTCTTATGACCACCAGGCTTGGGAGTCTGTGTCAAATCCCTTCTTAGATAGCACTGGTCACGTGCAATCAAGCCTGTAAGGTAGGACCCAATTGACCCACATACCTCCTTCTCCACGCTCTTCATAAGAACCAGGAGGCCGTGGTCCAACAACAGATTGGACATTAGAACTCTGGTGAGGTCTTGAGGAGGATTCTGCCATTTCTTACTCTAGTACAGAAAGAAAACTCTCAGAGATGTGCTAGGCATCTTGACTGCACTGTAGATCAAAAGCATACCCAAAGGTTCTTTTTAAAAAAATGTATTCATTGTAACTTTTTTGTTTTACTTTGTCTATTTATTTAACTTTCTCTATGTAATTGGTTTTGCATACCTGTATTATGCACACCATCTGTTTGTCTGATGGCTGCTTAGGTCATAAAATGGGTCTGTTCCTCTGGAACTGGAGTTATGAATAGTTATGACCCACCCTGTAGATTCAGAGAAACCAACCCCAGGCTTTCTGCAAGAGTCATGACTGTTCTCAAATAGCCTAGCCAATTCTCTAGCCCCACCAATTAGCTTTTCTGTGGTTCTTTAGTACTCTTAGCACAGAATCCAAACATATATATATGTATATATATGTATATGTATGTATATGCACATATATACATATATATTCATATCAAGAATTTTATCTACTGTGCAAAGAGGATCATTTGAGTCAGCAGGGAGGTCTAGGACTCATTATGAAGGTGCTTTACAATGTTGCTTCCAGGTCTCACACACTACAAGAGCTCCTTAAAGTGGGCACAGTAATCCTCAAGCTCAAATGGCCTGCTCACAGTGGTTTCCTTTCCTTAAGAACTGCCCCACCTCCACCCCAATCTTCAGCCAGATGCTGTTGTTTACAGGACGTGGCCTCTGCTAAGCAAGAGAATCACCTTCGGGGCAAACGCCTACATTAATGCAGCTTATACAGTTTCATGTTCAGCTTAAACTTTAGGGTGCAAGATAAGCATGTCTTGTCCATTTAATCTTTTAAACATAATGTTCCATGACTTTAAGCTGAGCGTACTCAGGAACATGCTCCTAACTAAACATTCTGGAAGCTGTGGGGTTTGTAAATAAATATACTTAGGCTCTCTGATTAATATTCCCAGGGCACAGTGAACCGCCTCCATACCCTGACCCTCTTTGCCAGATCATGTGCCAGTCACCTTTGTACCAAGTTGGACCTAGACCAAGCATTCTAGGCTCCTCCTCGAAACCCGCCCATTCTCAATTCTGAAGGAGCTGCTAGTCACACCCCTGCCCCGGGCTCACATCCAAAGTTCTCTCCGCCCGCCTTTTTGTCCCGGGGTCCTCTCACAGCCCGAGCTCACACCCTGGCCCCGCCCCTGAGCCCTGGCTCCGCCTACGCCCGGAGCGCTCCTCTGCCTCCGCCCTCTCCTCTTGCCCCGCAGTTTCTGCTGGGCCTAAGCCTCCGGGCTCAGTTTGACCTCCAGCATCTACCTATGGCGGCAGTGACCTGGAATCGGGCGCGGTGCTTGTGTCCGAGGTAAGCTTGCAGCTTCGACTGTCCGTCCCAAAGTCACCAGCGAGGTTTGTCGCCCGCCCACGGAGCCACCGCTGTGTCATCATCTGGCCTGGCTAGCGGGACAGCAAGATATTCCTTTGGCGATTTCCCAGCGAGAGAGCTCTAAAGAGTGACCTCGAAGGTTCTTCCCCTGCTGAGTCCCGAAGGGTAAGGATGGACGCGCTCCGGTCGCCTCCGTCGGTGTTCGGGTCCCCGGGGCACCCCGGCCTCCAGGCCCAGCCCGGAACTTCCTAAGGCACGCAGTGCCTTGGCTAAGGTGACATTTTGTCCAGTATTGCTAGTTAGCTCCAAGCTCTGCCGACCCGTCACGCAATAAGTTCATTTTATTGAGAGAAGTGGCTGGAGAGAGTGACCCATATGTGACAACCAACCCAAAGAATTAGGGAGCAAAGGCTGGAACTGCATGTTTGCAGTAAATTGGCGGCATAAATGACTTTCTCAAAAAGCAAAACTTACACTCCATTTGAATAAGTGTGCACTACAGTCTGCGGGAAGTTACTTACTTAGGGGAAAATACTGTAGATGCATGCTGTTCTATCAATATGAGTTGGAACCAATCAGTAATCCTGTTGCTACAGAAATGAAGGGCCAGGAACAAATAGAAACCACTGTTTGTAGTCTCCTGCAGGTCTTTAGATTACCAGTGGCTAAACTGCACCTGGGCAGACCAACAATGAGAGCCAGTCAGCAGGACTTTGAAAATGCAATGAACCAGGTGAAACTCTTGAAGAAGGACCCAGGAAACGAAGTGAAGCTAAGACTCTATGCACTGTATAAGCAGGTAATATAGCCTGAGCTCTGTTGTAACTTAAATGCACTTTGAACAAATGATTCCTGAAGTTGACATGTTTCTAACACACAACTTGAACGGTTTCTAACATCCGGGTTGCTTGGCTGACACCCCATTGGGGTATATGTATGCAGGCTTTGTTTCGTTTTGTTTTTTTTATATTAGGCCTTGATATGCTATTAAAGCACAGAGTAGCCTCCTCTGCTTCTCTCCTGAATAAAGATATTTAGAAAATATGACATTTGGAGCCTGCTTGAGCCCTTCCTGATGAGAGTAATTCACTGGGGCAGTTGGAAAAACTTGAATATAGACCGAGTTTTACTATTATTTACCAGGGTCCTGGTTATTTTTAACGGGGCCATGACTGATTATATAATAAAACGATAGTGTTTCAGGGAAATAGATAGTTAAGTATTTAAGGATGAAGTAGTGTGGGTTTTTGGGATGTTTGAAATTAAAATAAAAAAGATAAAATCGGTGAAGTCATAAGGTAAAATTTAATAACTGTTCAGCTGATTAATTGGATACTGTAACTCATATATTTGTGAACGTTGGAAAATTTTTATAACCTTTGAGGAGCTAAAGGTTAGACTGCCAAAGACTCCACTCAGATGTCTGCCAGCCTGGACTCCTTTGTTATCGTTTACTGTTTTCATCATTTCTACTAGGCGATAAGTGTGAGTGTCTCTTTAGTGTGGGTGTCCTGGTTGTTTTGCTTTGTTCATTAATTTGGCATAAGCTAGAATCATTTGGGAAGAGGGTCTCTTCAATTAAGAAAGGGCGTCAATAAGACTGGCGTGTCCACAAGTCTGGTGAGCATTGCCTTGACTAATGATTGATGTGGAATGGATAAGAGCAAGCCCATAAGCACACCCCTCATCCCAGCCCCTTCCACCTCCAGCTTCTGCTTCAGTTCCTGTCTTCATTATCTGCCCTGCCTTTTATGACTGATGGAGTAAGGCCTGAGTGCTATCTATAAGCTAAAATAAACCCTGTCTTCCCTAAGTTGTTTCTGGTCATGGTAGCTTATCCCAGCAATACACACCCTCAGAAAATGGATGTGTACACTCAAGAATTTTACTCGTCCAAAAGGACTTTGCCCTCAGCTACCAGGTGGTATTCTCTAGCCCCATGAACTATCTTTCATGCTTGGTACAGGTATCTTTGTTGGCCTGGAGAGTTTAGCAGAGGATTTAGGGTACAGTGTGGTCTTGGGATGGGCAGGTTCGCTTGTGGGTTAGGGCTCTGGCAGAGAGCGGACATTGAACCTGCCAAGAGTTTCTTCATTTGGCAATATTCCTCGCATTGTCATATGTCTGTCAGTCTCCGGTATTTCCCTTCCTTGACTCTTGGGGAGAGGACAATAGTAATGTCACACTGGCTTCTCCTCGGATCTCTATCCTGTGAGCTTTTGCCTTGGGTTTATTTAAGTCTCTGTCCTTTCCCTGGGAGGAACTACGGCTGTGGAAGCCACAGCTTGCAAGGGTGCCTCCAGTCTTTTTTAGTGGATTTGAACTGAGGTGATCTTAGAAGCAGATTGTCAGGAGCTAAGAGCAGTCAACAGTTAGGATGGAGAAAGGCCAGGACAAGAGACAAGTGGAAGCCACTATTTGAAGCTTCTAGCAGGTCTTTAGGCTCCCAGAGGCAAAGAGAGAAGCAGACCTCTGTGAGCTTGGTTCCCTGTAACTTCCCAGATGGCTGGCTCCATATGGTGACTTTATCTCTGTGAGGTCAGAGCCTCTACTGCCTATGAGTTCCAAAGCCACCTCTGTCCTCCCGTAACTAACTCTATTACAAAATTGAGACATTTTAAATTGTTTAAAATCATTTCTAAAAATTAGCCAAGTGGAGTATTTTATTCATCTCAGTATACCTATTCCATTTACTCTCTTAAAAAAAAAATGTTTTCTTTTTATTTCTTGGCATGACCCTCAGATGAACTTCCTGAGGACCAGGAACTGTAAGACCCCATTCCTACTTGCAGCATCTACAGCCCTGTGGAGGAGTTAGCAATTTACCACTAAATTTCTGGTTCTGTCCCTAGAGATGGGGCTTCAGAACATAGTGTAGACTTCCAAAAGTTATGTAACTTTTGATAATTGGCTCAGTATTTTTTCTCCCTGTGAAAACTGAGATCAGGAATACAAAACAGCCAAACTCTTAGGTTTTTAGAACCACTTTCTCAAAAACTTTCTCTGAGTATTAATCACCCCTGTGCTCCCTATAGGCCACAGATGGACCCTGTAATATGCCTAAGCCAGGTGTGTTTGACTTTGTCAATAAGGCCAAATGGGATGCATGGAGTGCCCTGGGCAGCCTACCCAAGGTAAGTTTGTTTACTGTTATTAACTAGACTCTTATTTACTGAAAGTCACTAGAAGCTTTCTAGTTTTTCCAGCAAATCTCTTATCAATGAGCTTGAAATTTTTTGACTTTTCCCTCCTTCAATATTGTAGCCTAAATTGGCCTTGAACTCAACAGTCCTCCTGCCTCAACCTCCCAGTGGCTGCAATTACACATATGGGTCACTACTGAAGTTGTAATGTTCTTTTATTGAATCAGTGTCCCTGCTCTTGGTTGCACAGTGGTTTTTATTTGTATAGCATGCTTCTCAAATTGCTTATTATGAAGGCTGAAGGACTTTGTCATCTACTCCTCAGGAAACTGCCAGGCAGAACTATGTGGATCTTGTATCCAGTTTGAGTTCCTCATCTGAAACCTCGAGCCAGGGAAAGCATGGAGCTGATGAGAAAGCCCAGGATTCTAAAGGCATCCTGGTAACTTCTGAAGATGGCATCACAAAGATCACATTCAATCGGCCCACCAAAAAGAACGCCATAACCTTCCAGGTGATGCTCCTG
>NW_022196913.1:39343523-39366877 GCF_008632895.1 Mastomys coucha | reverse complement strand
CCCTGTTGGAGCACAGTAACTGTCCAGCCACAAAGCTAAAGGACTGGGTCTCTCTCTTGTTCACTTTTGGAACAAAGTGGTTATTTGGTACATCTGCCACAGCACCTGTGCATTCTGTGCACCCAGGAGTTGTCAGGGGAACAGAAATCCTCTCAGACAGCCCCTGTTCTGGTCATTCCCTGGGTCTTGAGAGATAGGTCGATCCTTAAGAGAACCCACTGCTCTCACACAGGACTTGGGTTTGTGTTCCAGCACACACAGCATGGTTTATGTTCATCTGTACCTTCAGTTTTAGGGGATCTGCCACCCACTTCTGACCTCTAAAAGTGCCAGGTACAACACAGTGCACACAAACCAGCATGAGGCAAATGGCCTGATATTCCATTAGGTGCCATTTTCAGGGATCCTCAACCAATCAGGAGAGGTAGCTTGATAAAGTAGAAAACCAGTTACTTTGTCACTGTGTTGAGGGAAGGATTGCAGACTGATACAGTGGGCCAGCACACTGGATGATGGATGTCAGTTTTATTGTTCATTTCCCTCTTTCTGTTCACATAGATGTATCAGGATATTATGCTCGCACTTAAAAATGCCAGCACGGATAACACAGTCATGGCTGTTTTCACAGGTAAGATCACTGCCAGACTTACTCAATTTCTGTTTTAGGGTGTCTCATAGTAGGTGGAGACCTGATTGATAGTTCTTGATGGTCTTTTCCAACACTTCAGTGGTTTGACTTATAAATGCACTGTGTTAACATGGACATAAGCCCAAACCTAACTGAGAAAGGAAAGCTCGTGTTGTGATTCACAGGAACCGCAACAGAAAACAACTCATCTGTCTAAAACAGATTGACTTCTAACCCCCTGTACATCTGCTGAGATGAAAAGAAGCAAATGCTTGATCCATGGCCCTTAAAGCACAGCTTAGTGAAATCAGCGAAATGCAGAGTGCACATTGTTCAGTTCAATTACATGAGTCCTATAGTATTGGATAGAAGGTCTGCTCTATTGATGGAGTCTGAAAATAACTTCCTTGGGGGCAGCTGGGATGACAGGCGAGGAAGAACATCTGGAATATTCTGAGCTACCCTAAACCCCTGATAGGCCAGCCTTGTTCCATCTGTCATGTTGTTCGTAGTCACACCATCTCCATTTACTTGTGTTCTTTAACACCCACGTCTTGCTAGTCCCTGGCGTGTTAATGAGACTCACCAGTGTGCTTCTAGTGAGGGACCCAGAGCCCTGCCCACAGCAGGTACACAACGGTTGTAGAATGAGTAGCTATGTGAATGAACTGTGCCTTCCACTGAAGGTGTGTGTTTACTAAAGTGTTGATTGTACCATTCTCAGGAACTGGTGACTACTACAGCAGTGGGAATGACCTGACTAACTTCACTAGTGCCACTGGTGGGATGGAGGAGGCGGCTAACAAGGGTGCTGTGGTACTGAGGTAAGACTGGCCCTTGTTCGATCCTAGAGAGTTAATCCTTCCCCATGCTTTCATGTGTCTGTTTGTGGTATGTACATGTGGTGTCTGAGATTGAGGTCAGAAATCATCATCATTATTTTCTGTTATACTCAGGACCAGAATCCACTTGGGGGAGGAGAGGGTTTATTCCTCTTACACTTCCATGTTCATCATCAGAGGAAACAAGCTCTGGAACCTGAAGGCTGGAACCAATCCAGACACAATGGAAGAATGCTGCTTACTTATGACTTGCTCAGCCTGCTTCCTTATAGCATCTGGGACCACCAGCCCAGGGTCATACCAGCCACAATGGACTGGACCTCCTGTATCAATCACTAATTGAGAAAACACTCTGCAGACTTGCCTATCACTCAATAATATGGAAGCATTTTCTCAATTGAGAGTCTTTCTTCCCAAATGACTCTAGCTTGTGTCACGCTTACCTAAGACTGGACAGCACACACTTTCTCTTTACCCACTGAAACAAGATCTTGCAAACCCACAGCTCACCCACACAGCTAGTCTTGCTAGCTAGCTTGCTCTGGATTCCCATCTCTACCTTCTGAGGCCAGAAGGACAAGCAGGACTCCATCCCCACACAGAATTTATTCAGGTTCTGGGGATCCAACCTTCACTCCAGCCCTCCTACTTGATAGGCAGGTGTTTTAAATGCTGAGTCATCTCCTCAGCCTCCCCAAGAGGGTTCACTCTTAACACATCAGTAAAATGCCCACTCGTCTGTGCTGACGCACTTTATTGCGATTCCCCATCAGATTCCCTCTCTTCATCCTGCCCTCTCCGTCGGATTGACTGGAAAGGATAAGGTGAAAAAGAACAGAGGGAGTGTGAGTTCTCATGCATGGTGTGAACAGACAGTGCCTGTGGGTGGTGGCCATACACTGGAAGTAGTCTTGGAAGCTGTTGAAGGCTTCTGCTTCAGCTTCAGCTTCCCAGTTCTGCCGAGTCTCCAGTCTTCCCATGACAGAATATGGGGTCATGAACTGAGTCACCCACCACAGTCTCTCGGGCCACAGCTGAACCTTAGTCCTGAATTCACTGCCCAGACTGTAAACTGGCCTTAGCCAGTAGGAATCATGGTCTGATATTACCTTAGGTAATTTGCAGGAATCTTCAACCAATCTGGAGAGGTGGCTCTATAAAGTGATATTACATCTGTCCATTTCTTTCTATAGTTGGTAGTACCAGTTTATTATGTTTAATGATTTTATATTTCCATTTCTTTAGAGAATTTGTAAACAGTTTTATAGACTTTCCCAAGCCTCTGGTTGCAGTAGTAAATGGCCCAGCTGTGGGAATCTCTGTCACCCTTCTGGGACTATTTGATGCTGTCTATGCATCAGACAAGGTAAGTCTCCTTCCACAGACATAGGTCTGTCAGTGTCCTGACTGTGGCTGTCACTAAATATATTACAAGGGGTTAATGGTTGTACTGGTTAGTTTTGTGTCAACTTGACACAAGCTAGAGTAACTTGTTAAGAGGGAACCTCAGTTGAGGAAGTTTTCCTTCATCAGATTGGTCCACAGGCATGTTTGTAGGGGCACTTTGTTGATAAATGATTGATATGGCAGTGCCACCACTGGGCAAGGGGTCCTGGGTTGTATAAGAAAGCAGGCCGAGCAAGTCAGGAAGCGCTGTTCCTCCATGCTTCCTGCCTCTGCTTCTGCTTGTCTTCCTGTTGTGGGTTCCCTGTAGCCCAAATAAACCTTTTCTTCTCCGAGTTGCTTTTGGCCAGTGTTTTATCACAGCAACAGAAAGAAAAACAAGAAAGTGGTGGAATGCAGTAATTTAGTTAGTCTAACTTGACAAATTGTTTTTTCTTGATTGTTAATTTTTCTAAATACCAGCGAGCATGGCCCAACTCTTGATGATTCTGTATTTTAATCACAGTTTAATATCTACTCAGTTTTTATTTTTAATATTACCCCAAATGCTCAGGAGATGATTGAAAGCTTTCAGCAGAGGCAATAACCTCTGTGCAGGTTGCTTGATCTCTTTTCCTAGTTCACACAGCCTAGAACTTAGGCTTCTAAAGTGAGAATGGACTGTGGTCATTTACTACTCTCCCTCCATTGCAAATGAGAAAATTAAAACCTCAGCAACCCTGAGACAGCACAGTTCAGTATTGTGTTCACTACTGTACTGTGTGGTGTGCAGGGGGCTGGGGGGGAGGGTTGTATGAGTGAGTGTGTGTCTTTCAGTGTGTCAAACCAGCTGGCCTAGAACTTACTAAGTAGGTAGACAAGGCTGGCCTTGAACTCACAGAAATATCCTTGCTTCTGTCTCCTAAATGCTGCCATTAAAGGTGTTTGCTATCATGCACTGCTTGTATTTGTAATTGTATTTTGATTCATATCATAGTATTTCTCTGTAGTGGCCAAAAATGAAATTTCTAAAAATATAGAAAATACAAAAAAAAGATTTAAGTTAAAAAAAGGTGGGGTAGGGAGGGATGGGGGTGTTGTTCAGTAACTTAGTGTAGGGAAGGCTCTACATTGGATTCCCAAGACCATTTAAAAAAAAATCAGTCTATAGGATGATTGGTGGGAGTGGAAGGATCAAGGATATATAGTTCAAAGGGTACACAGTAGCAGATATGTACTGCCAAAGCATCTAATGTACTGTGTCAGAACTCTAATCAATAATAGTGAAGTATATCTAAGATCTTTGGCAAATGGCTGGATTACTATACCTGGGTGGAACTTTATGACTATTGGTTTTGCTAAAAGCAGCAGTCTTGCTGTATGTATGCATGTGTATATACTTATCATGCTAATGTATTACCTACCTCAAATATGCATCATAAAATTAACTGGAGAAAAATTACTCATTTAATTATTCAGAAAACCAGTGCTAGCATTTGCTCTCCATAACTTAAATCTCACTGGTCCCTGACTGCTGAAGCCCGAGACTCTTTCTGAGATGTGTTGTTGTAAACACCAGATGTGATAACAGTTGTCTTCGCACTTGAACCTAGAACACTGACCCCGGATTATAGGCCAGTAGCCCTCAGGTTCTTCTGGCACTTTCTCCTTAGGAGGTGCTAAAGGTTCCTGGTTAATCAATCACTGAAGAGATTCCCTGGGTTTTTATTGACCTCAAAAACAAGCACCATAGTGAACACGGGGCTCACGTTCAACCCTATTAAGGTATCCATCACCATGCTGTCTGTCTGTGATGGATACTGGTCTTAAATACAACTAGAGGATAGAAATGCTAGTAGCTTCTCTGTCAGCAAATGCAGCTTTTCTATGTGAGTTTTAAATTTGTCCAAATAAATGTTTGCATGCTCACAGTGTGAAGGTACTCTGTTAATACACATTACACATATACACATTTTATACAATACACACAGCAGCCCTGTGAGGTCGAACTAGGTTTACAGATAGAGGAACCTATCACAAGGAGGACAAGGAACTATCCCAAACAAGGAACTGTTGCTAGAGCCCCAGCCCTTAACTGCACCCACCCTTCCATCTCTGCAAATAAGCATAACTGCTCATTGTCAAGTTTGTGTGTACCTGTTAGCTGTGGCTATTCTGTAAGCTGATTTTATATATATATATATAAAATCGACATACATTCATGTATACATACATACATATATACATACATACATACATACATACATACATACTGGTTTATCAAGACAGAGTTACTCTGTAAAATGGTCCTGACTGTCTTGGAACTAGCTTTGTAGACCAAGCTGAACTTGAACTCACAGAGATCCACCTACCTCATCCTTCTGAATGCTGGGATTAAAGGCATGTGTCACCATTCCTGGTAAAGTACATTTTCTTGACCAAGGGTTCTGGGGTGAAAAGAAAAGTGATATTAATGAGTATTTTGTGTGTTTTTATTTATATGCTACATACTTTACGTATTCTCACAAATATACATTAAAATAAAGACCATGCCTTACTATTGGAAATTAAACCTAAGTAATTTTCTATTTATATCAGTGATTCTCTTTTATAAATATCCTTTATTCATCAAAACACATAAAAACAGATTGGTGTGTTGGCTTACACCTGTAATCCGAGCTCTTAGAAAGCTGAGGCAGGAAGATTGGCATGAGTCTGACTGAACGTGCTTTTCATTTCTGTCACCAATACCAAAACCAACTGTGGCATTTAAAGAAAGCAGGAGACCTCTAGGGCAAAACCGAGACAAATGGAAGGTTGAGAAAACAATTGTTCAATTCACCAACAAAAGCTGGTCATTCCAAAATATTATTAAAGTATATCCATGAAGCGATAGATCAAGAATCCAGTATAAAAATGGGCAGTGAGGAGAAATAGCACACAAGGAATGAAACATAGTGGGTTCTTCAAACTGAAAGAGAACATTAAAAATAGCCTGCTTCTCTAGGGGCCAGGGAAGATAGCTTAGGCAGTGAAAGTGTTTGCTATAGGTGTGATAGCTGCCTTAAGGTTTCTGTTGCTGGGATGAAACCATGCCCAGAGCAAAGCGAGGAGGAAAAGGTTTAGCTTATACTTCCACATTATAGTCTATCACTGAAGGAAATCAGGATAGGAACTCAAGCAGGGCTGAACCTGAAGGCAGGAGCTGATGCAGAGACAATGGCGGAGTGCTGCTTACTGGCTTGCTCCTCATGACTTGCTCAGCCTGCTTTCTTATACTACCCAGTGCCATCAGCCAACAGATGGCAGCACCCCCCCACACCCCGTGAGATAAGCTTTCTCACGTCAATCATTAATCAAAGAATTATCCTCCGGACTTGCCTATCTTATGAGAGCATTTCTCAAGTATAGTTCTGTCTCCTCAGGTAGCTCTAGACTGTATCAAGTTGACATAAAACTAGCCAGCAAAATGGCCTATATTCAATCCCTGGGATGCACATGGTGGAAAGAGAAAAACAGCTCCAGCAAATTGACCTTCCTTCCTATGTGCATGTACATGTGTGTGTGCATGTATATGTGTATGCTCCCATGCACACATACTCATATAAATAAATAAATGAGACTTAAAGTTTATGTAATGCAAAGAGAAGCTGGATATAGTATATGGTGTATAGGTCTAATCCTATATTTGAGAAGAAGAGGGACTAGACCATCAAGCATTCAAGATCATGTTTGGCCACATAGCAAGTTGGAGGCCAGCCTGAGCTACATGAGATCCTCTGCCACACCCTTCCTCACTCTCCCCTCCAAAAGGCTACCTGGGTGTGGCAGCTCATGCCTCTAATCCTAGCACTCTTCTGGGAGGCTGAGGCAAAAGAACCATTCTAAGACCAAGGCTAGCCTGGGCTACACAGCAAGACTCAGATTCTTTAGCCAAACATTTTTGTTGTTTCTTTTGTTTGTTTTATCAAAACTTGGTTTCTCTGTATAGTCCTGTCTGTCCTGGAACTCACTCTGTAGACCAAGCTGGCCCCTAACTTACAGAGCTTAGCCTGCCTCTACCTCCCTAGTGCTAAGATTAAAAAAAAGCATGCCACTGCCACCTGGCTCAAAAGTATTTTTATTTAAAGGAAAGATAAGCCACAGACCAGTAAAAGTCCTTCCCATGATACTTAATTGTAACCTGGGTTTATAAAGAACTATTTACAATACAAAACTAAGAAGGCAAATAATTTAACTTTCAACATAGTGGGAGACATGTTAGGACTTACTTCACCAAAGATGCTATACCTGTGGATGTTTAGTATACAGAGACATTCTCAGCATCATTAACCATACAGGTCATATAAACTGAAAATACTGTGCATGCAGTGACATGATTAGGCTAAGAGGACTTCTCCTGATGAGGCGGGATAAGGACGTGGACTAGGTAGGGCTCTCCTACCACAATGGGAAATGTTGATGGCACAGCTACTCTATTCACAACTGCTTCTTTTTAGATCAAATAGTCTGAAAAGGATTTTTCTTCTGCTTCACTGAGGTATTATTGACAAATGGGAACTGTACATGGTATTAAATGAAGCAAGCCTATGGACGTGACTGACCCTACAGATAAATGACCACAGCACTGCAAACATTAGTAAAGGCACTAGCTGGCATATAGGTCAATGAATGATGACACGTACACATAGGGAGAGTGGCAATAATATGAAAGAGGATGCCTGTATGCAGTAGTGTTTGAGTGACTCCCAAGTGACAGGAGCAAGAATCAAAGGTCTGTTTCATACAGGATCCCATGCATGTAGCATTCCAAAAACCAGCAAAACAGCAGGGAGAACAATCATGGTAGATGGTGCATGGGGATGGTACAAGGAAAAGATGGCCCACAGAGGTCAGGAAGGTAGAAATATCTTTTCTACTGAAGTTGTTGGTGGCTACATAATTTACATATTTGTAAAACTCCATTGATAACACACTACAAGTGAATTGTGTGTGGTATTTATAGTATACCATGCCATTTTAATTTAAATGTCCTCAATGATTAGGAATTCTGAACTGGACACAGTGGTACTGTAATGCCTCCACTCAAGAGGCTGAGACATGAGATGGGCTAAGTTCTAGGCCATAGCGGGCTACCTACTCTCAAACACAAACACTCAAATTGTGAAGTTAAAACCAAATAGTAATTTTTAAATGCTTTTCCTTTCTTCCCCCATACCAACTAGGCAACGTTTCATACTCCATTCAGCCAACTCGGCCAGAGCCCGGAAGCATGCTCCTCTTACACGTTTCCAAAGATAATGGGCCCAGCAAAGGTAACGTAAAAAAAACTTAAAATGTAGTGTGCTGCCAAGGCAAAGCTGTACTCTCTCCTTTCCCCTGGGCAAAGCTTTAAGGATGAATACTTGTTCTGTGACATGGAGGAACCAGGCTAAGGGGCAATCTGAGATAAGGGAAGGGTCGGGACACTGTCTATACTTCCTATGCAGAGACAGTGTCTGACAGCGGGTGACCTAGGGCTGGAACACTGGTGGCAGCACAGGACCTTGGCTTCCATAGCTGTGTGCCATTAGTTGAAGGCCTGGGACCAGGAAGTGTGATCACTTCAAGGCTGCTGAGCAACATCCACTGAGATGACATGGTAACGTTTTCTCTTTAGAGGTCACATGAAGGACCAGAAGTTACCAGCTCTTAGCAGCCGCATGAAGTCATAGACACTGTGACTCCTAGTCACAGCTGGTCTGTTGTATATTGAGACTCCCAAGGTGGCCCGCTGGCTGCTCCGATCTAGCTCTGAATTTGTGCACACCTAGTCGTCTGTCCTCTGTGGGTGGAGTGACTCCAAGGACACTAAGACAGGACTGGAGAGGAAGGTCAGGGGGAAGGGCTTAGCAAGCATTGGTTGTCATCTCGGTATGGTCAGGGAGCCTGCTTGGTGGCTTTAGATTTTTGTTGTGAATGCTCCCCAGACATTTAATATACATGTGTATATGTATATGTGTGTGTGTGTGTGTGTGTGTGTGTGTGTATACGCACACACACACACACACACACACACACGTATATATACACATCCACTTCTTTAACCCATCATGCTTCCATCAACCTCCTCGTGCCGTCATTAAGGAGACTGAGTTATTAAACAGTTAAGCTTTGAAAAGTTGAGCAGAACCAGCCCTTCAAACTTAGAGCATTTGGAGTTTGTCATGTTTTTGTAAGAGAAAATGCAACCATAGAAAGAACATTTGCTCATGGTCCTTGGTTTTTCTACAACTGTGATATAAGCCACCCCCAGCCATCCCCAGCCATCCTCAATCACTCCCAAGTCCCTTCATGTACATGCAGGTGAAGATGTTCAAAGCTCAACCATTAGGACTTCCGGTAAGGGAACCAAATTTTGAATGCCTCAAAAGGTTGACCCTATGAATGCAACTTTTCTGCCCCGCCCCCTTTGTCTTCATTTTCAATGTTTAATAGCTATTGAGGTTCAGGTCATTTTTCCTCTGGGCCTCCCATTCTTGCTGCTTCAGTGCAGACCCTAGCAGAAGCAGCTGCCCTTCTATCCCTCAAGAGGCAGAAACAGTTATGGTCTCAGCTGCTTGCAGACCCTCACCCAGTGAGGCCATCAGCTTCCCTACTCCTGTGAAAGACAAGCAACCCCAGGAGCCATGAGTCCATCTGTGTCTCCAGAAACTGGGCTGTTGTGCAGTCAGCCAAGGACTTATAACGCTAGGCTCGCATCTGGCTTTGCATTGCAGGCAGCTGAGGTGCTTCTCTTTGGGAAGAAGCTCACAGCAAGAGAGGCTTGGGCTCAAGGCCTTGTCACCGAAGTTTTCCCTGAAAGCACTTTGGAGACAGAAGTCTGGACCAGGCTGAAAACATATGCGAAGCTCCCGCCAAACGTTAGTATTTGGGTTTTACCTTCAGGGATCAGGGAAACCATTTCCAAAGGGGAAATGTGCCTCAGGAGGGCACATCCTAAAAAGACAAGACATATGTCTGGTTGGCTTAAAGCACATCTGGATTTGGGGTTTAAAGTTACTATTATGTTGGGAATTTGGTTTTTGTTTTGTTTTTTTATTTTTTTTAAAGAACTCACCAGATAGGCATTTCATTCTATGCTACAAAGGCAAAGGGAGATCCTTCATGGGAATGACCCCAGGAGGATGCCGTAGATACCCAGCTCTTTTACTTTGGAGTTCAGGTGGGAGGTGAGGAGGCTGACTGTATTTAGGAGATCCTCTCTATAGCAATTCCATTTGTGTATGTGGCAGCTAGCAGCTGATTGTTCTTACATTCTTGCTGTTGAGTGTGTGATCCTGGAACCAGGAGCTTTTGTATCCGTAGGGGGCTGTTTAGAAATGTACAATAACAGAACTGTCTCCCACACCTACTATGGTCATCTCTGTATTCATTAAAGGTGTGTTCTGTTTCACATGTCTTAGTAAAATCCAACAGGATCAGTTTATTACAGTGGAGGGCAACAATAGACGAATCCTATTCCTGTTGGAATTGTATATTGTCGGTTTTGTCCCATCAGGCCATGAGAATTTCCAAAGAGTTAATCAGAAAAAATGAGAAAGAAAAGCTCTACGCAGTTAACGCCGAAGAGTGCACTACCCTCCAAGCAAGGTGGCTGTCAGAGGAGTGCATCAATGCAATCATGAGCTTCGTATCCAGAAAACCCAAGCTGTGAAGACTGCTGCAACAGCTAGACTCCTCCCAGGAGTGATGGGCTATGAGTTCCAGTTTTGAGGACTTGAACAACCCAGACTTCCCTGTGCCTTTTCCTTGATTAACATAGCAATTATGATGAAAATTCTTCACAGCACTGATAAATAAAACTTTTCATAACTCAAGCCTTAAGAATTCAAGTTGGGTTTTGGCAATAGAAAGTCCTACATTTCTTGACATAAATAGATGCGGCCTTGAACCCTTGGGTAATGTCCTTGAGGACCTGTTTTGAAACATGCTGACATCATATCCCTGGTAGCAGTTTATCATCCACAGGTGGTGACTAGACAAATTGGGCCAAATATCAACGGTCTTTGGATCATCAAAGGTACTCTGAGTTGCCTTTTCTTTCCCAACTGTCTAGCAAAGGTACAAAACAAATAATCTTCACTTCTACTTGTCTTAGGGTTTCTATTGCTGTGAAGTGACACCATGACCACAGCAAATCCTATAAAGGAAAGCATTTACTTGGAACTGACTTACAGTTTAGTAGTTTAGTCCATTATCATCATGGTGGGAAGCATGACAGTGTGCAGGCAGACATGGTGTTAGAGAGGTCGCTGAGAGTTCTACATATGGATTAGTGGAAGAGAGACAGAGACAGACAGAGAGAGGAATCCTCAAAGCCCTTTCCCAGTGATACATTTCCTCTAACAAGACCACACTTGTTAATAATGCTACTCCCTGGTTACCTGGCATTTACATCTATGAACCCTTATGGGTGCTGTTCTTATTCAAACCACCATACCACTCCTTCACCCAACACATATATACACCAAGCAGATTTACTCAAGAGGCAGAAATTGGACAAGGAGTTACTTCATTGGGAATAATGTTCCTCATTGGTGAGCGTGGTGCTTTGCAAGGCACCTGCTCTGACTAGCCTTCTAACTTTTCGTTTTGATCAATGCCATCCATGTCATTTGGCAAGGCCTTTGATGATCTGGTGGAAGCCCAAAAGATCTGAGTAAAGTATTTTGCTCATTAAAATATTGCTACTTGTTTTTCTTTCAAAAATTAGTTTCCTAGTAGCTAACATGTTAAAACCTGCAAGTATTTTAAGCCTTAACTTTTTAATCCCAATAATGTTACTCCGTGGTGTTCAGTTTTATGGATGTGAACAGAAGTAACCATTAATGTTTATTGACAAATGCCTAGTACCTGATGCCCATCCTATGTTTTCCTTGAAAATGATGCCAGAGATTAATGATGAGATTGATGCTGCTGTTTTCACAGGTTGAGACAGTAACACAGAGATAGGAGTTTCTCTATACTGAAATGGTATGAAGTACCAAAACATTCCATTAAAAAGCCAGGCAGAATGCAGTACTAGCATACCCCAAAAGCCGACTAATACCCAAACCTCCTATTTGCTGTTGTATTTTAATATCAGACCACCTTAGCAGAGCCAAACTAGGGTATACCACAAAGATCATGTCACACAACAGATCTCATGCAAAAATTTTACTCAGAGTGTAGACATGAGAGAGAGAGAGACAGACAGAAACCAGGAGACAGAGAAAGAAGAGAGCAATTTGGGAAGGCAAGGACTCTTTAAAAGGTTGGCAACTAATGATTGTGTAGCTTCTGGTGCCGAGGCCCCGAGAGCAGGCTGGAGTGTGCCTGATTTCTAATGTTTGCTACAGCCTAAGTATCTGTATAAAATATGGGAAGAAACTTTAGGAGAATCCTTAAATTAGGAGTGGCTCATGACGGGCAAGAGAGATAGCTGAGTGATTAGAATACTGTCTGCTTTTCCAGAGGACCCAGGTTCAGTTCCTAGCACCCACAGAGACTCATAGCCTTTTTGAAATCATATTTCCAGGAGATCAAATGTAACTTTTTGCCTCGTTATACACCAGGAACCCATGTGTAGGGTTATGGAGTCCTCTCTGCCACAGGGCTCAACCGCTCAGGGAGGTAGGACATGGGAGTTTTGACCACACTTACCCCACCCCGTGTCATTGCCAGACTGGTGTTGAGCTGTAGGGAAGCTCCAGGGGCTGTGGAAGCATGGTCTGAGATGCAGGGCAGCTGGAGCTGGCTCAGGGGTCCCCAGGCCTGCAAGAAGGTCGGGACCATCTGGTTGTCAGGCTCTTGCACACCAAGGCACCACTGGATGCTACAGAAGAGCTGAGAATGGAATCTGGGCCAGCAGGCTCTATCTAACCCTAGGCCAGGCTTGACTGCAGCAGCAGGCTTGGGCTTGGCTTGGTGGCCATGGCTGAGAGCACAGAGAGGCCTTCTATGAGAGTTTAGACAGCAGCTCTCTATAGGCAAAGGTCTTCTCCATGGCTCCCCATGGCAGATCCCGATGAAAAGAGGCAGTCCATGGTTTTAAGATATTGTCATGGCAGAAAGTGGATGAGTATAGCCATACTCCACTTCTCAGGGTGGGCCTGAGATTAAATACCTTTTGCAGGAAGGAATGTCTGGGAAGGAAAGCTTATTGACTAAGCCCTCTAGGCCTTTAGATACCTCATTAAAATGGAGATCTGTCTTGAGCCTAAGTGACCACAGGTCACGTCCTCTACCTGTGGAGGGGCTTAGGGTGTTGCCCTTATATGACTGATGGCAACAAATCTATGGGGGCCTGGGGCTAGTGACAGGGGGCTGGTGCCTGGAAACAGACTAAGTCCTTACTGTCCCTTCAGGATTTCCAAGGTTTCAAGCCTTAGCTCACCTAGGGTCCATGTTACCTTTCACGGTACCACTCCCATGTAGCAACACAACCATATGTTTAACATAAAAATAAGTCAGTTCTTAAAAAGAGGATCATAATAAAGGCACCTAATGCAGAGAAGCAGTTCTCACTGGCTGGAAAAGACAATACTGCTGGCACCTCTCGAGTAGGACATACTGTCCTCAAAGGCAGAACTCCATTCTGGTGGGTGCTGTGGTGACTGTGATGTGGTCAGGTAAACACAAGTCAAACAAAGCAGACAACAACAACAAATGGTCTCTCTGTCCAGGTAAAGGATTCCCTCATGACTAAAGTGTGAATGAGAAAGAAAGTGTGGTGACAGGGAAATGTTAGTGATCGCCCCCAAAACCAGACAGGAGCCAATCTGATGCAATTCACTACAGGGTCTTTATTCTATTCAAGCTAGCTTGGGCCCCTCCAATGCACCACCATCATGCATTATGGTTTTGGTAGTGGGGGAGCTCAAAATATCTATTAGGGTAAGGCTTTATAGTAAGCAAGTGTGTGTGTGTGGGGGGTAAGTGTGCAAGCATCTAATTGGAAAGCTACTACGGCCTTTAATATAATTGGCTGGTGCCGGAAGTTATATCATAAACTTAATGTCTGCTCCCCTCTGCATTCGTGGTTGTTAGGCAGGGGGCAAGCTTGTAACATGGGGGTGCAGGTCTATTGGGTTAATAACCTGGAGAAGCTGTTTTTTGGGGGGGATTAGCCTAAACACTGGAGTTAGGCTTGGGTTTTGGTAGGGGCAACTTGGAAACTAATGCTAGGTCCTAGCCTGTTAGTTTACCTGAGTTCAAACTTAGTTTCTCTAAAATGGAGTCAGAACTTAAAAGATTTGGCCTTTCAAAACGGCATTCCAGACTGAAAGGTGTCTCTGTGGAAAAGCACTGGCTGCTCATCCAGAGGATCCAGGTTCAATTCCCAGCAGCCTTGTGGCAGCTTACACCTGTCTATAACTGCAGTTCCGGGGCATCCAAGCAGTAACACAGGTGATTCACAAACATTCATGTAGGTTAAACATCCATGCACATAAAAAACAATGAATCTACTTTTTCTGAAGAATTCTCCTTAATTCTGTACTTGGACCATCAAGTCTCAGGTTCATGAACAGGATAGACGCAATCAAACGTAGCAAAGGCTTGGAAAATCAAAGTGTGATTGCCACTACACTCAAGGAAATCAGGGGTGAGCTAGTTGTCTGAATCAAACCAGGTTGGCTATGTCCTAAAGCAATCCTCCAAATGAGTGTAACAAGACACAACAAGGCTGTGCAATGCTATAGTCACAGTGTATAAGACATGGTCCACACTCATTTGGCTTGTGAAAGTTGGACTATTCTCAATGAAAAGAGTGAGGTATGTCAATCCTGAGGTTACCAGGGGATTGGAATTGTTACATAGACCAAAGCAGATCTTCTAACTGTTCCAGAATATCAGGAAAAAAACCACACTTGACTACATGTGAAATTTCAGCTGGTTAAAAATGAAGCCTAGTAAAAATTTTTAAATGGAAAATTTTGTGAAGTGTAACTCCAACTAAACACACACACACACACACACACAGAGAGAGAGAGAGAGAGAGAGAGAGAGAGAGAGAGGCAGAGACACAGAGACAAATACAGAGATGGAGACAGACAGAGAGACAAAGAGACAGACAGGCAAACAGACAGACAGATATAATATAGTAATACGGTGGCTTATTGTTTGTCTATTTGACTATATTAGGAGTTAACCAAAACCCAAGCTGCTGGGTATAACTGTGAGTGGTTTTTCTTGATTGGATCATTCAAGACCACCCTGAATCTGGGCCACACCCCCTAGTGGTAGCCTATACTAAGGACAGAAGAAGGACGCTCTTGCTCTTTGTCTGCTTGTCCTCTCTTACTGGCAAGTTCATCTGCTCACTGGTATTAAAACCCTCCTTCTTCAGGATTTCAGTGTACACTGAAGAATGTCTGAGATGTCCAGTCTAGACCTAACAGCTATTGTATTCTTGGACTTTCTGTCAGGAGACAGCCATTGTTGAAGTAGTTGGACTCCAGCCTGTAAGCCACTCTAATAAATTCACTCATATTTTCTTTTATTCTATCAGTTTTGTTCCTCTAGAGAACCCCGACTAATACAATAATCTGCCACATGTCTTTCTTTAACATCTTTAGTGCTGTTTATCCCTCCTCTTCTCTACCCTCCCATTCTCACCATACCCATCCCCATCCCATCCCATCCCCATCCCATCCCCATCTCCATCCCATCCCCACCCCGACCCTTACCCCTACTCCCATCCCCATCCCCATCTAAGCCTTCCCAGGAATTGTCCCCTGTATGTTCATACGATTTTAGGGTTTTGAAAGTGAAGACCAATTTCTTACAGGGAAGATCCTTTAAAATGTTACAACGTATTTTTTTTTATTTTGATTTTAGTAGAGGAGAATTGCAAGCTTTCTTTTAGAATGTAGTTCATTTTTTCCCCTAAAAATGAAAAGTTACTGGTTGTTGTCACTTGGTGGCAGTAGAGGGACTAGAAGACTTCTGACTGACTTTAGAAGGACTGGGGAAAGGGAAACAGATTACTGAACAGATGAGCAGGAGAGATTGTTAGACACAGGTGTAGTTGTCTCCCAAGGCAGCCTTTCCCCAGTGTTCAGGAAAGATATTTTGAAGATGGTGGGCTCCTGTGTGTTCTCACAGCTCCAGTGACTCTGCCCCTCAGGCATTAATTAGGACTCACTTCTTTCTATTTGGATTGCTGGATATACCAAGCTTCTTGTCCCCAACTTTTAACTTATGCATCAAGAAGTCATATGGAATGCCTTGTGCCTCCCTCCAGGCAGAACCATTGTTCATTGAAACAGTTGGTGAGTGACTTTATGGGTAGACCATCTTAATACACACACCATTTCTTAAATGAATGTAACCTGTTCTCTGTGGGCTGAGAATGAAGACAATCACTCAAGTCAAATAGCTTTGACCATAGCAGGAAATCTGTACCCAAAAATCGTGCCTACAATTCATTCCTTGGCACAGCAGAACTGTCAACTCTTAGCTTAGCTATGATGGACGTAAAATCCTTTGGTGATGTGAGGGTCATTGAAATATACAGCCTTATTACAATGAAATCCAATGTCTAAAAATTGTTCTTATTTTACACTTGTACCACAGTAAGGGCCAAGATTTTAAGCTCTACTAAAAACAAAACAAATGAACAAACAAACAAAAAGACTTTATTTATGTTCATTTAAAAAATACTAGTAGTGATGTATTATTTTAAAATATACAGTTAATATGTTTGGAGTTATTTAAAATTTATATTGAAAAAACAAGTATTTTCAGTATTGCTGTAGACAAGCATCTACATAAGACTGTTCAATTGATTGTTGCTTTATATCAAACAACTTTTATAATACTCATTTTTATTGTTAGAATATTTTATAAATTTTAAAGAATATGACAAAATAAAAAAACAAAGAAAAAAACAAAAACAAAACAAACAAAAATAAGTCATATGAAAAAGATAGAATTGTCCCTAGAAATCCAGAGGGAAATGATACAGAAGCCCCCATAGATACCAAAATGTGCCGATCCAAATCCCTTATAAAAAATGGAGGAGTGTTTACATAGAACTATCTATATCATCCTATGTATCTTAAATAGTCCATGCATTGGCTATAATACCACATATATACACATATATACATATATGCACATATGTATACATGTATATACATATATACAAACATACACACTTATACATACCATACAAATAATAGAATGTATTGGTTAGGGAAAAAGTATGTTCATGTTTAGTACAGGTTTGATTTTGATTTCACAAATGTTTTTGATCTGTGGTTGGTTGGATCCACAGGTACACACTCATGAGATGAAAATAGCCAAGTTGGTCTTTATTTACTGTATTTGGAAATGATGCACCAGTGGTCAGTTAGGGGTGTTTCCAGGGTAGGGAAGGATGAATAATAGACTAGAAGACAACCTAAGTCCCTCTAGACCTCGGATGCCATTGTTTATAAACACAGCAATTGCAGTAGCCTGGCCCCACCACTCACAATGAGCACCCCTGGGAGAAGCAGTCCCACATGAGCCTCAGGTCACACCAGGCAGCCTTGGCTAGAGAAGCTGCCCCACTGATCCTCTCTCTGTTCTCCTCACTGCTCTGTGCTTCCCTCAGGGCCTTTGCCCTACAGTGACTTCACAGGAATAGAGGGCTTATTATATCCAGGTCTGCCTTCTAGTCTCCCCTGAGATCCAGTCTGACTGTGCAACATGCCTTCCCTAGGACCTAACCCATAGTAGGAGCTCGATTATTACATGAACATCTACTTTGGGTCCATTGCTTTTCAAGTCTGGAGGTTTTCTGAAGGCCTGGTGTTTCATTTCACACTTCACTGAGCTGGTCCTGGCTTTCTGCAGTTCACCTGAGTGGCCACTGATCAGTCCTTTGAGAAATCCTCCTTCCGGAAAAATTGACACTTCAAGATTTTTCAATGAACTTACTCATTCTGCTTTAACTCCAGAGTCTCAGGCTGCCAACTTCATTCAGGACAAAGATACATCTCTATTAAATACACATTCTCTCTGCCTTTTACCAAAATGCATTTGAAGACACCCACATGTTACTCAACTTCCAAAATTCTTCAAATGATGTTGTGTCATGGAACTGTTGTGGTGTCCAGTGGTTACAGCAGGAGAGATGTATCCCAAAGACCAGCTAGTATGCAACGAAAGGAGCTTTCAGAGTTAGGGTGTGACTCACTGCGATCATCGATGGGCTCTTCACTTCTTAAAGTGGAACCTTTATTTCATTTTTCTCCATAAATAGAGGTTTACTCAGGTGGACGTTCTCTCCCCTGCTCCTTAAAATTCTGTCATTATGGCTGTGACATTTGTCACAAGAGCAACTAGCCCATCCCAAGTGAAGTGAGGCAATAGAGGCTGTTGCCCAGATGTCTAATGTTGAAATATAATGGCTGGGTGTTTGACAGTCATGTGTTGACCAAGGCCCAGTGGAATTACTTCTCCCAATAGTAACAACCAAGAGGGATTTCATTAAGTGTCAGTTAACTCCCCACCTCTTTAGTATTCCCAAGCACTGACAAATGACTAAATGACATATAACAATGAATGATATGGTTTTTCTGAGACCTTGTCAGGTGTGTGCCATGCTAGAAATAGTCTCATTTCTTTCCTTACACAATGTCACAATTTTTTTGAATAACAATACATCCATAAGCTGTATTTGGGTGTTGATGGCTGCAGTTTGCCTAGTTGTTTCACTTTCCCTTGATAGACGGTCTTTGGCAAACATTGGTCCTTTTATTATGAAATTAATTACCAATCTCGCATCCCACCTGCATAGTAGTATGGATATGTAAAGACTACAGAATGGCTACAAAGAATTTAAGAAGTCTCATTTTAAAAAGGCTCTGAAGAGGTAGAGCAAAGGGCTGGAACAGATGCATGGAAGCCTTGAGGTTGCTAGATAAGATATAAGATACTGGTGAGCTCATAGGAAGGCTGGCAGGGAACACACTGAGCTGTGTTGCAATGTGAGCCAATCTGCAGAAGCATAGGGCTGGTTTGAACTGGATACAAAGGCTCTCAGACAGCAGGATGGGCAAAGGGCAAGTCCAGTGACCTCTGTCAAGCAGTGGGGACCATGCTGAGCTGTAGCCAGAAAAAGGAGCAGCCTGCTTTTTCCTTTACACTCTCTGCTTTCCCATTACAGCAATTCAGGTATAGGGGTGCCTGGCTACTGGCTGGGCAACCAGAAAAGGGACTTCCTGCCACTCAGAAGCATAGGGAGATACGAGGCAAAGACAGTGACATTAAGAAGACATAGCCAACTGTCACTTGAGAGTTCCATAGCCTCTTAGGGACATCCCTTCAGGGCACCCAGATCCTTGGCTGTGCCATAGAAAAGAGGTTCAAGATAAGCTTGAGTGAGTCAAAGTTAATGGATTAAATAGTTACATAGGAAGTTGCATATGGAAAGGACAGTACACAATCCCAAAGCAGGAGAGTGGGCTCCTTCAACAAGTCATACTTATGCGTCTTCCCCAAGGCTGCATATGATCCTGTATGTTCCCGAGTTACCAGAAAAACTTCAAAGTGACAGAAAAGTTGACATTTAAGTAAAGTTCTAAAGATCAATTAAAAATGTGTGAGCTGGTTTACTTACTCTGTACCATAAAATTTTCCTTTTGTAAATGACATTAAAGTGGTCATGTGAAGTACATTGTATAGATTCAGGGACCAGAGAAGAGAGCCAATGTGATAAAACTCTGGCCACAGTCATTCTGGCTCTAGTAAGTATATTTCACTTGTTATTTTTTTAAGCATACTTATTTGAGGCATCATTAGGAAAGCACACATTATAGAAAGCCTTACCCAGTTGTATTGCATAGACTCTCAGTCAATGGGAAAGGCAGATACTGGGGTAAATAAATTCTTCCCTTCTGTCCTCTAGATGCCCTGCCTCTTGCTATGCTCCAAGGGAAATTGGAAACAGTAATTGTGGACTGACCATAGGTAGAACTGGCTCTGATGAGCCTTCCAAAGATTTTTTTTTTAGATTTATTTAATTTATTTTATGTGTATGAGTACACTGTAACTGTACAGACTGCCATGAGCCATCATGTGTGTGGCTGCTGTTGAACTCACATGAGTGGCCCCGCTCGCTCCAGCGTAATTTACTGCAGATGTCTTCAGACGCACCAGAAGAGGGCGTCCGATTTCATTACAGGTGTTTGTGAGCCACTATGTGGTTGCTGGGATCCCAACTCAGTACCTTCAGAAGAGCAGTCAGTGCTCTTACGTGCTGAGCCATCTCACCAGCCCCCCCCCCCGCCCGCTTCCAAAGGTTTATAGAACTCGGCTGACAAATATTTTCCTAGGACTCAGGCTGACTACTCTTCCAGGAAGGTGCATACATGGGACAAACATGAATACCATTGAAAGTCTGGAACAATGGAAATGCTCCTCCAGAGAAAGGGGTTAAACTATGGGGCTTTGAACTTATATAGATAGCTGCCTTCCAAGGCAGACATGATGCACAATGGTCAACACTCTCCACAGGGTTAAAACGAAGTCAGCAGTAGATACTCAGCAAGTCAAGGATCATGGGAATCTTTTTTTTTTTTGAGGCAAGAGTTTTTCTGTGTAGCCCTTGGTGTCCTGGTACTCACTCTGTAGACCAGATTGGCCTCTAACTTGGAGATCTACCTATGCCTGTGCTGAGATTAAAGGTGTGTGCCACCATCACCTGGCTTGGACCATGGAAATCTTAACATACATGCAAAGAAATAGTCATCAGTCACCAAGATCACATGGACATAAATGTAGAAGTGATCTGCTAAAGCTTTAAATGTTTTTAAAGATTCATTTATTTATTTTTGTGTATATTAGTACCCTATAACTGTTTTCAGACACACCAGAAGAGGGCATCGGATCCCACTATGGTTGTGAACTAAATGTGGTTGCTTGAAATTGAACTCAGGACTTCTGGAAGAGCAGTCAGTGCTCTTAATCACTGAGCTGTCTCAGACCCAAAGCTTTGAATTTTTTAAGTGGGCAATCTTGAACACCTTTTTTTTTTTTAATCTTGAACACCTTTAAAACAAAAGTTAAATTAGAAAACATCATTCTAGAAAGAGAAGATAAAAAGGAAATCAAAACAGAAATTTTAGAAAATATAATAACCAATATACACCATGAAATCAAAACAAGTCACTTAGTAGATACCACAGAACATATGATAAAGGCAGAATAGCCTCAATGGATGGGCAGTAGTTCAGTGGCAGAGTATGTGCTTAACATGCACAAAAATCTAGGTTTAAACACCAGCACCAATACACTAGTAGTAATATAATTGCCACAAACTTCTCCAGTTTGGATTAAACTACAGATTTTGGAATGGTGAGTAAACTCCAAACAGGATAAATGTACGTAGGCATGATGTTTTTATACACTATGTGACGTTTACCCGCGTGTTATTCAAATGTTGATTTCATTGCCCTCATATCTTGTTTCAACCCAGACATGGCTTTGCAATGCTTATACCAAGAATCTCCTGGATCAAGTTTGTATAAACAGTTCTTACCATTTATTTTCTGTCAATAAATGCTGATCAACCAATGGCTGGCAGAAAGTGAATAGGGTGGGATGTCTGCCAGCCACAGGAGGGAGAGAGGGAGAGAGGAAGATTCAGATCATCGAAGAGAATGGATGATTTGGAGCCATGAGGAAGGGGTCCTGAGAAAGATCATGGAAACACACCTGAAGCCCAAAGAGCCAGATCAATAAGTATGTGCAAGTATCATGGGATGGGCCTGGGAGATAATTTAACTGCTCAGCCAATTGAGGTGCTGTTTTAAATAAATATTGTTTTTTTCTGTGTGATTATTGGGGAATAGTATAAGGTAAAGAAGTACAGCCACTGGATTAATTCACTGTTTACATTTACATTAAGAATAAGCCATTTACAAATGTATATCTAGATACAACACCACAAAATCATTGAGAAATAAAAGTAAATGAAATCTCTTGAAAACAGAAAGCAACATGTGATCACGTCTTAGTTATTTTTTTTCTCAAAAATCTTTTATTTTTAGAGTATGACCTTTCTCTATGAAGAAGCATCCTTAGTTATTCTTAGTATTCATCTGACAAAAAATCTCCAGTACTCTTGACATTAAAAATTGTATTAGTTGAGGATTTTTCTCTAAGTACATAGAAAGCAGCCGAGCAGTGGTGGTGCATGCCTTTAATCCCAGCACTTGGGAGACAGAGACAGACACAAGCAGATTTCTGAGTTCAAGGCCAGCCTGATCTACAGAGTGAGTTCCAGGACAGCCATGGCTACACAGAGAAACCCTGTCTCAAAAAAAACAAAAAAACAAAAAAACAAAAAAACAAAAACAAAAACAAGAACAAACAAACAAAAAACCAAAAAAACAAAACTCCTTCTGGTCTCTCTGGGCTGGTGTCCTGAGCAGACCTTGGGCACAAGCTCTGCAGCCAGTCCCCACAACACCCAGAGGAAGCTCTACTCCCAGACACTTTGACACTCAGGATCAGAGATGAGAGGGACACAACATCTGTCCCAACACTGGGAATAACTGGGACCAGTGGGACCAGGCACACAGGAACTCCACCAGCAGAGTGGCTTGGGTTCCTTCCAGTCTCTCTGGGCTGGTGTCCTGAGCAGACCTTGGGCCCAGGCTCCACAGCCAGTCTCTCACAACACTCAGAGGAAGCTGCTGCACTCCCAGGTGCTCTAACAAGCCCAGGGTCACAGGATGCAGAATCACAGGATCACAGAGACAGTTTGACTCTGAGGAGTTCTGACACAACCAGGATCACAGGAAGGACAGGCTCCAGTCAGATTTAGCAAGGGCAGGTAGCACTAGAGATAACCAGATGATGGGGGCAAGCGTAAGAAAAGAAACAACACAAACCAAGGTTACTTGGCATCATCAGAACTCAATTCTCCCACCATAGCAAGTCCTGGACACCCTATCACACCACAAAAGCAAGATTCAGATCCAAAATCACTTATCATGATGATGATACAGGACTTTAAGAAAGACATAAATAGCACCCTCAAAGAAATACAGGAGAACACAAGCAAACAGCTAGAAGCCCTTCAAGAGGAAACACAAAAATCCCTTAAAGAACAACAGGAAAACACAATCAAACAGGTGAAGGAAATGAGCAAAATCATCCAGAATCTAAAAATGGAAATAGAAACAATAAAGAAAACAGAAAGAGAGACAACCCTGGCCATACAAAACCTAGGAAAGAAATCAGGAGTCATAGATGCAAACATCACCAACAGAATACAAGAGATAAAAGAATCTCAGAGGCAGAAGACGCCATAGAAAACATTGACACAACAGTCAAAGAAAATACAAAAAGCATAAAAGCTCCTAACCCAAAACATCCAGGAAATCCAGGACTCAATGAGAAGACCAAACCTACGGATAATAGGTATAGAAGAGAGGGAAGATTCCCAAGGTAATGGGCCAGTAAATATCTTCAACAAAATT
>NW_022196913.1:39331099-39342037 GCF_008632895.1 Mastomys coucha | reverse complement strand
TACAAAGGGGAAACAAGAATGTGATTTAATTCTATTTACTTAAAATATGTTTTTAAATGTTAACAAATACAGATAGATTAAAATCATGTAGCTTTTCTCATAATACAATAAAAGAAAAAAAAGAAAAAAAGAAAAATTGTATTAGTTGATCTAAAAAATTACATGAACGTTTATAAGATTCTCTAATATCATTTGGTTTCCAGTGATTAGAACTGAGTAGTGCTTGGAAAGGAAGAGAGTGGCCGCACAGCATAGTCCTGTTAAAAGCCACCTACAGATGACACTGTGGATGACTAATTCTAAGGACTTGGATACACTACATTTTCCTCAGAGGAAACAACTTGGTTTCTACAGAGCATTTACGTCTGACATTTCAATTCCTGATCTCAGTGGCTGCACACTGTGCCCTTCTGTGCCTCATTTGGGTCACATAAAGTATATGTCACATAGGAAGCTAGTCTTAACACAGTAGTAACAGAATACACGCTCACATCCAATAGTGTGAGGCATCGTGGGCCACTCTCCACACAGAGCACACTCTTCCACTGCTGCCTAGTGTACTGTCACTACCAGCAGCACCGGTGAGGGGGATGCACCAGTAAGACAATTTTGCTTTCAACTTCTGGATATTGATGAGTGGGAAGAGAAAAATCAGAAACTTGGCAAAGCCATGCCAGAGAAATTCTTTCTTTCTTTCTTGAGAGATTTGATGTTCTTATCATACAGATATTTCACTTGCTTAGTTAGAGTCACATATCGATATTTTACATTATGTGTGTCTATTATGAAGAGTGTTGCTTCCCAAATTTCTTTCTCAGCCTGTTTATCCTTTCTGTAGAGGAAAGCCACTGGTTTCTTTGAGTTAATTTATATCCAGCTACTTTGCTGAAGTTGTTGGTCAGGTTTAGGAGTTCTCTGGTGGAATTTTTGAGGTCACTTAAGTATCCTACCATATCATCAGCAAATAATAATATTTTGACTTCTTCCTTTCCAATTTGTATACCTCTGATCTTTTGTTGCCTAATTGCTCTGACTAGGACTTCAAGTACAATATTGAATAGGTAGGGAGAGAGTGGACAGCCTCATCTAGTCCCTGATTTTAGTGGGATTGCTTTAAGTTTCTCTCCATTTAGTTTGATGTTGGCTATGGTTTATTGTATATTGCTTTTACTATATTTAGGTATGGGCCTTGAATTCCTGATATTTCCAAGACTTTTATCATGAAGGGCTGTTGGATTTTGCCAAATGATTTCTCAGCATCTAACGAAATGATCATATGGGCTTTTTCTTTGAGTTTTTTATATAGTGGATTACATTGATGGATTTCCATATAATGAACCATCCCTGCAGCCTTGTGATGAAGCCTACTTGATCATGATGGATGATTGTCTTGATGTGTTCTTGGATTCAGTTTGTAAGAATTTTATTAAGTATTTTTGCATCAATGTACGTAAGGGAAATTGGTCTGAAGTTCTCTTTCTTTGTTGGATCTTTGTGTGGTTTAGGTATCAGAGTAATTGTGGCTTCCGAGAATGAATTGGGTAAAGTACCTTCTGTTTCTATTTTGTGGAATAGTTTGAGGAGTATTGGTGTTAGGTCTTCTTTGAAGGTCTGATAGAACTCTGCATTAAACCCATCTGGTCCTGGGCTTTTTTTGGTTGGGAGACTATTAATGACTGCTTCTATTCCTTTAGGGGTTATGGGACTGTTTAGATCATTTATCTGATCCTGATTTAACTTTAATACCTGGAATCTGTCTAGAAAATTATCCATTTTATCCAGATTTTCCAGTTTTGTTGAGCACAGGCTTTTGTAATAGGATCTGATGATTTTTTGGATTTCTTCGGTTTCTTTCATATAACTTCCTTTTCAATTCTGATTTTGTTAATTTGGATACTGTCTCTGTGCCCTCTAGTTAGTCTGGCTAAGGGTTTATCTATTTTGTTGATTTTCTCAAAGAACCAGTTCCTGGTTTCGTTGATTTTTTTTATATAATTTTTTTTTTGTTTCTACTTGGTTGATTTTAGCCCAGAATTTGATTATTTTCTGCTTTCTACTTCTCTTGGATGTATTTGCTTCTTTTTGTTCTAGAGCTTTCAGATGTGCTGTCAAACTGCTAGTGTATGCTCTCTCTAGTTTCTTTTTGGAGGCACTCAAAGCTATTAGTTTTCCTCTTAGGAATTCTTTCCTTGTGTCCCACAAGTTTGGGTATGTTGTGCCTTCATTTTCATTAAATTCTAAAAAGTCTTCAATTTCTTTCTTTATTTCTTCTTTGACCAAGTTATCATTGAGTAGAGTGTTCTTCACCTTCCTCATGTATATGGGCTTTCTATTACTTTGGGTGTAATTGAAGACCAACCTTAGTCCATGATAATCTGATAGGATGCATGGGATTATGTCAATCTTCTTGTATCTGTTGAGGCCTGTTTTGTGACTGATTGTATGGTCAATTTTGGATAAGGTACCATGAGGTGCTGAGAAGAAGGTATATTCTTTTGTTTTAGGATAAAATGTTCTATACATATATGTAAAATCCACTTGGTTCATAACTTTTGTTAGTTTCACTGTGTCTCTGTTTAGTTTCTGTTTCCATAATCTGTCCATTGCTGAGAGTGAGGTGTTGAAATCTCCCACTATTATTGTGTGTGGTTCAATGTGTGCTTTGAGCTTCAGTAAAGTTTCTTTTATGAATGTAGAAGCCCTTGAATTTGGAGAATAGAGGTTCAGAAATGAGAGTTCATCTTAGTAGATTTTACCTCTGATGAGTATGAAATGTCCCTCCTTATCTTTTTTGATAACTTTTGGTTGAAAGTCAATTTTATTCTATATTAGAATGGCTACTCCAGCTTGTTTCTTGGGACCATTTGCTTGGAGAATTGTTTTCCAGCCTTTTATTCTGAGGTAGTGTCTGTCTTTGTCACTGAGGTGGGTTTCCTGTATGCAGCAAAATGTTGGGTCCTGTTTATGTATCCAGTCTGTTAGTCTATGTCTTTTTATTAGCGATTTGAGTCCATTGATATTAAGAGATATTAAAGAAAAGTGATTGTTGCTTCCTGTTATTTTTGTTGTTAGAGGTGGGATTATATTTATGTAGCTATCTTCTTTTTGGTTTGTTAAAAGAAGATTATTTTCTTGCTTTTTCTAGGGTGTAGTTTCCCTCCTTGTGTTGGAGTTTTATATTTAATATTCTTTGAAGGGTTTGATTTGTGGAAAGATATTGTGTAAATTTTGTTTTATCATGGAATATCTTGTTTTTTCCATCTATGGTAATTGAGAGTTTTGCTGGGTATAGTAGCCTGGATTGGCATACGTGTTCTCTTAGGGTCTGTATGACATCTGCCCAGGATCTTCTGGCTTTCATAGTCTCTGGCAAGAAGCCTGGTGTAATTCTGATAGGTCTGCCTTTATATGTTACTTGACCTTGTTCCTTTACTGCTTTTAATATTCTTTCTTTGTTTTGTGCATTTGGTGTTTTGATTATTATGTGACGGGAGTAATTTTTTTCTGATCCAATCTATTTGGAGTTCTGTAGGCTTCTTGTTTATTCATGGGCATCTCTTTCTTTAGATTAGGGAGTTTTCTTCTATAATTTTGTTGAAGATAATTACTGGCCCTTTAAGTTCGAGATCTTCACTTTCTTCTATACCTATTATCCTTAGGTTTGGTCTTCTCATTGCGTCCTGGATTTCCTGGATGTTTTGAGTTAGGATCTTTTTGCATTTTGCATTTTCTTTGGTTGTTGTGTGAATGTTTTCTATGGTATTTTCTGAACCTGAGATTCTCTCTTCTATTTCTTGTGTTCCGTTGGTGATGCTTGCATCTATGGCTCCTGATCTCTTTCCTAGGTTTTCTATCTCCAGAGTTGTCTCCCTTTGCAATTTCTTTACTGTTTCTACTTCCATTTTTAGATCCTGGATGGTTTTGCTCAATTCCTTCACCTATTGGGTTGTGTTTTCCTGTAATTCTTTAAGGTATTTTTGTGTTTACTCTTTAACAGCTTCTACCTGTTTACATGTGTTGTCCTGTATTTCTTTAAGGGAGTTATTTATGTCCCTCTTGCTCCGAATCTGCTCGCTCCGGGCCTTAGCCTATAATGGCTGAGCCACCTCTCCAGCCCACTTATGTCCTTCTTAAAGTCCTCTATCAGCATCATGAGATGTGATTTTAAGTCCACATCTTGCTTTTCTGGTGTGTAGGGGTATTCAGGACTTGCTCTGGTAGGAGAACTGAGTTCTGATAGTGACATGACACCTTGGTTTCTGTTGTTAAAGTTCTTGTACTTGCCTTTTGCTATCTGGTTATCTATGGTGTTAGATGCTCTTGATGTCTTTGACTGGAGCTTGTTCCTCCTGTAGGCCTATAAGCCTGTGTCAGCACTCCTGAGACCTGCTCTTTTCTGGCAGGACCTGTGCACAGAGGGTTGTGGAATAGCCCCAGCTCCTGGGTGCAGATGGAGGCTGGAAGGACTCTGTCCCAGTTGCTCCACTGCTCCTGCAGTCTGTGTGCTCCTGGACGGTCCTGCCTTAGACAGTCACTGGAGAGAAAAATCTCCTCTGATTTTTATATTCTACTTGCAGTTTTAAAAACATTTCATTTTATATTAACTTTAGCTATATCTTCTTAAAATGGTTTTGTGGTTGCTTTAGGGATTTAAAATAATACAAGAGACTTAATCCACTGCGCTATAGTGAGATGCCAGACCCAGGCTACTTAAAAATGAAATAAATCTTTATTTTGGTTTATAGTTCTGGAAATTCATGTCTTATTGGGTTGGGTCTCTATAAGGGTGATGCCTCATGACAGGGGAGTGTATTGAGTGAGTGCTCACCTCTTGTGTCTGAAAACAAAGAAAAGTAGGGTAGCTTGAATGGGAAATGAAGAGGGAAGAAGAGAGAGAGAAAGAGAGAGACAGACAGACAGACAGAGTCAGAGAGACAGAGAGAGAGAGCAGAAGGAACTATATCCCACAGTTCCCTTCAAGGACAATCCTGTAATGACCTAAGGACTCAACTTGGGATGCTCTGGTGACAAGCCTTTAGCATACAAGCGTTGGGAGATATTAAGAAGCCAACGCAAAGCAGCAAACTGAACATTTTCAAGACAATTTAGTATCCAAATCTTACCATTTTCATTGCAATGGCCAGAAGTCTTATTTTGTTTTTCCACTTTATGTTTTAGTTACTTTGTATATTACTTCTTTATACATAGAACATTCCATCAGGCAATACGGTGCTGTCAGAACTTTATAATCCGTGCTTTCAATAATCAGACAGATGTGAGAACTCAAAAGAACATTGATTGTTGTTCCTTTGTTTTTGAAGTTCAGGCTGTTCTCCAGTTCATTAGGCTCTGGCCTTAAGGACCTGGGTAGCTTTTCTCTGAAGTAGATCCATTGGTCATGAATTCTTACATTTTCCTTCATGTAAATGCTTCTTTATTTTGCAGAACTCTGCATTCATAATTCATTTTGTTCTTTAGAACCTTAAAATTTGGTTCCTCATGGTCCCTATGCTTCCTGATGAGAACTCTATAGTCATTCAACTTTGAAATCCTGTACTGGGCTGTGGTGCTTTAAATAGACATTAGTTCTATAAAATCACATATTTGAATGGTTGATTTCCAAAGGTGGCACTGTTTAAGAAGGTGTGGTTTGAGTGAGAGTGTGCAAATTTAAATGATTAAGATGTGTGTGACCTTGTTGGAGAAAGTGTGCCACTGGTAGGGTGCTTTTGAGTTTTCAAGTGCCCACGCCAAACCCAGGGCTCTTTCTTCCTGCTGTATTCGGATGTCGAGCTCCCAGTATCTGCTTCAGCACCATGTCTGCCTGCCTGCCACCATGTTCCCTGCCATTATGATAATGGACTGAACTTCTGAAACTGTAAGCAAGTCCAAATATAGTGCTTTCTTTTATAAGAGTTGCCATGGTCATGGAATCTCTTCACAGAAAAAGAACAGGAAGACGGAAGTATTAGTGGGTGAGTCAGTAGAGATGGGCTTTGAGGTTTCAAAAGCCCATGTCATTCTCAGTTAGCTCTCTCTGCCTCATGCTGTGTCTCTAGATATAAGCTCTAAGCTTCGCCATAGGACCATGCCTGCCTACCTGTTGCCATGCTCCTGGCCATGATGCCCATGGACTCTAATAATCAAGAAACATGAATTGTCGCTTCTGGTCTGCCATCTGCACCCATGAGCTGAGGCGGTTCCACAGCCCATTGTGTACAGGTCCCACCAGGAGAGAGCTGGTCTCCCAGGAGTGCTTTCACTCCCTGGCTCAAAAAGGAGATAGCCACTTTCTCTCCAATAACTGCCTGGAACAGGGCAGCAAGGAGCACACGGGGCCCAAGAATAGTGGAGGAGCTGGGATAGGATCCTTCTGGTCCACCATCTGTACCCAGAATTTGGGCTGTTCCAGAGCCCTCTATACACAAGTTCTACCCAGAGAGAGCGGGACACATAGGAGTGCTGACACAGGCCTACAGACCCACAGGAGGAACAAGCTCCAACCAGAGATAGCAAGAACATCTAACAGCAGAGATAACTTGATGGCAAAAGGCAAAACCAAGAATCTTACCAACAGAAACCAAGGCTCCTTGTCATCATCAGAACCCACTTCTCCCACCACAGCAAGTCCTGGATACCCCAACACACTGGAAAAGCAGGATGTGAATTTAAGATCACATCTCATGATGCTGATAGAGGACTTTAAGAAGGACATAAATAACTCCCTTAAAGAAATACAGGAGAACACAAGTAAACAAGCAGAAGCCCTTAAAGAGGAAACACAAAAATCCATTAAAGAACTACAGAAAAATACAACCAACAGGTAAAGGAATTGAACAAAACCATCCAGGAAAGTGGAAGTAGAAATAAAGAAATCACAAAGGGAGACAACTCTGGAGTCAGAAAACCTAGGAAAGAGATCAGGAGCCATAGGTGCAAGCATCACCAACAGAACACAAGAAATAGAAGAGAGAATCTCAGGCTACAGAGTTGTTTCCCCTGATCTGACTGGCCAGAAAGGTGTCCCTATTTAAACTGCAGGGTATGTAGATTAAGAAAACATCTCTGAAGAAGAGGACCAGAACCTATCATCAAGCTAGGAAGGTATACGTTGTCTTTCAGCATCTACCTAGCCTCAGGAACAGAAAAGGGGAAAGAGGACACGGATCATCTTATGGTTATCTACTATTTCTTTCCAAATACTTTTTCTAAGTATGCTCTTAAATGTAGTAAATTATATAACAGAAAGAAACCTTATTCTATCTTTCTAAGCTCCTATTCTTTGGGATGTATGGTACAGTACAATTTGCTACCAGTCATGGATAACTTTAGAGTTCATTAGACTAAAAATGTTTAAGGAGGGCCAGTAATTCAAACTACATGTCCATTCCATAACACTGGACATTTCCAATCAAGTTTGCTACACAGTGTGGGCTTTACCTTGTTAAAAAAGAAGGAGAAGGAGAAGGAGAAGGAGAAGGAGAAGGAGAAGGAGAAGGAGAAGGAGAAGGAGAAGAAGAAGAAGAAGAAGAAGAAGAAGAAGAAGAAGAAGAAGAAGAAGAAGAAGAAGAAGAAGAAGAAGAAGAAGAAGAGAAGAAGAGAAGAAGAAGAAGAAGAAGAAGAAGAAGAAGAAGAAGAAGAAGAAGAAGAAGAAGAAGAAGAAGAAGAAGAGAAGAAGTAGAAAATTTCTTCTAGAGAAGATAATGCCTTCCTGCTTCTATCCTTGACCACTCTGGTCCACATCTGTAGCTCTGATATCTACATTTTCCAGCCTGCTCTAAAAGATGTCCTTATGATGTGCTGAATCAAATTAATGGCCATTTTGCTTTGTTAACTGTGGTGAGGGAGGAAGCATTGAGTGAATGTGGTGTTGATATCAGAGTCCTTGATGCCTCAGACTCATGGGAATGGTAAAGCCTTCCCCAGGTCAAGTTCAAGGCTCTGGCAGAAAACTTCCTCTGATACTAGTACTGTTCATCCTAAAGATTAGAGAAGAAAGACCACTGACTCAAACCCATGGACAAATTAAATAAAGCAAGCAATTAATTAAAGAAAGCTTTTTACACAGGCTATTTCCTCCTCAGGCAGGGTTTGAAAGGTTAGTGTTAGGTGTGAAGCTCTAACTCTAGCTCAAGTCTAGTTCAAGTGTATGGGTTTTACAAACAGGGGATTTGGTAGGCTAAGTAGTCAGAGTTACAGGAGCAGCTCATAAGTATACATGTTATTTCTAACAACCTCATGAAACAAAGACATGGTTTCAAGATGGGCATAACAAGGTAGTCATAACAACAGGTAGTCATAACAAGGTAGTCATAGGTAGTCAGATATCCTTTTGAAATAAAGGTGTTAGCATTCTGTATAAACTCCACCCCCACAGATACCTGGCAGCAGCCAGGTATGCTCCTCCCCATGGTTACCTGACAATGGCCAGGTAGGCCTGGCCCTATAAAAGGGTCTGCTTGCCCCCTCCTCGCTCTCTTACTCCTGCTTCTTTCCCTTGCCTCTTGCCACTTTGTTCCCCCTCTCTCCCTATTCTCTTCCCCCCTCTCTCCATGTGAATCTACAAGCCTATAAAAAAATCATTCTTTCTTCTCTATTTGGATGTATAAAATAAATACCCTGAGTTACCTAGAAGAGCACAGAGCCAAGAGAAAGAGATACAAACTAGACATGGCCAGGGCTAGGGAAAAGAGAAAGCAGGAAAGAAGTGTGTATCCGAGGGGGTGAAAAAACAGAAACTGCTGACATAACCACTCCATTATTGGGGAGAAGTTTGTTGGTTTTGTTTTGTTTGGCTTGGTTTGGCTTGGTTTGGCTTGGTTTGGTTTGGTTTGGTTTGGTTTGGTTTGGTTTGGTTTAGTTATTGTTTCTTGAAACAAAGTCTCTCTACATAGCCCTGGCTGAAATTCATGTTGTAGACCAGGCTGGCCTTGAACTCACAGAGATCTACCTGACTCTGCCTCCAAATTGCTGGGATTAAAGAGAAAGAAACAGATGGGGCATAGCCAGGACTAGGGAAGGGAGAGAGCAGTAGAGAATAATGGAAACAGCAAGACAATAAGTAGAGAATAGAGTCTAGCAAGCAAGCAAGAAGACAGCAAGACATAGAGTAGAGGATGGGCAAATTATGTGGATTACTAGGAAGATGAGTGGCTGAGGCAGCAGGAGGGCTGAAGGGCCAGGGTGAACTTTGAACTATACAGCAGGAGCTTGTGATACTGAAGGGGGAGCCTGAAGGCCAGCAGGGACTTTGATAGCTGGTAGCTGCTACAGGTAGATGTCAACAGAGAGCCAAGGAAAATGACTCAGTGAAAGGTCAGAAAAACCTGTTCACAAGTTCCTAAAGAATGCTAGCTTTTATATAACTGTCAGAAATCCTTCAATAGTCCTACTTGAGCTCACATGGAACATCTTAAGACCTAATACTGGCAACTTTCCTTGTCTTAACAAACAAGAACAGTGACAAAATTTGATTCATTTAATTGAAAGGAGATAGAAATTCATAGCAGTTGAGGTAAGAAACAGGCCCAAAGAGCTCATGCAGGGTTAGATGAATTCAGAGACTTCTCTGACTCACCCTGTCTCAAGGCTGTCTTCTGCAGCTATCTATGGCTCACCTTCCTTGAACCAAGGGTTGGTCAGCCTAAAGTACAGTGTCTTCTAGCTGTGTGCCTCACCACTCATTTACTATATTCAAATGTATATATATTGTCTTCTTAAGATTAAAATAACAGGTGATTTGAGTTTTCACACAATATTTATTTTCTAACATTTCAGAAAAAAATATTGCCTTTCCAAAACATCTCATGTTTTCATGGTAATTCTCATTGTTGATTCTGTTCATTCATGATAATTAATAAACAGATAAGTCATTGTGGTCATGAGTTTGAGTCTTAACTCTGAAACCCTGATAAAGTTGTTCAGACTCCATGTTTCAATATCACGTCAATAAAATAACAAAAACAAGGTTCTGTATCCTCAAATCAATCATAGACAATACTTGGACAACTGTGGACAACTGTGGCTCATTAATGCTGCTGAGCTTATTGACCTTCATTGTCATAGAACTCTTGCTAATGCTGTTCTATAACAGAGATATGAACCCAAAACATGAGATCCTCATTGTGTGCCTTCCTGGAAATGATACTGTTGGAAACTTACTGTCGCTACTCTGTATTATAAAAGGAACAGAGACATGAAGTTCACACACAAATCATCAAAGCCTCAACTTTACTCCAGTGTCCTTTACACATAAGAGATGATCAATAAACACTTTTTGGAGGCATGACAGAGGAATAAATGAATGTTGTTGAAACATCAACCTTGAAAGTGCTGCCAACAACTTTATGAAGAGGGGAATTGTGTTAAAGAGTTACTTGCCAGGAACTCCGCCTTCCGGTCTGTCTGGGCTGGTGTCCTGAGCAGACCTTGGGCACAAGCTTCACAGCCAGTCCCAAAACACCCAGAGGAAGGTCCACTCCCAGGTGGTCTAACAAGCCCAGGATCACAGGTTCCCAGAATCACAGGATTACAGAGACAGCTTGACTCTGAGGAGTTCTGACACAACCAGGATCACAGGAAGGACAGGCTCCAGTCAGATTTAGCAAGGGCAGGTAGCACTAGAGATAACCAACGACAGGGGGCAAGCGTAAGAAAAGAAACAACACAAACCAAGGTCTCTTGGCATCATCAGAACCCAATTCTCCCACCATAGCAAGTCCTGACACACCATTACACCAGAAAAGCAAGATTCAGATCTAAAATCACTTCTCATAGTGATGATACAGGACTTTAAGAAAAACATAAAGAGCACCCTCAAAGAAATACAGGAGACCACAGGTAAAGAGCTATAAGCCCTTCAAGAGGAAACACAAAAATCCCTTAAAGAACTACAGAAAAACACAAACAGGTGAAGGAAATGAGCAAAACCATCCAGAA
>NW_022196913.1:39326534-39330095 GCF_008632895.1 Mastomys coucha | reverse complement strand
AAAATATAAGGAATTAGAAATTTATTGACTGTCATCCAATGGTCTCTCTAATTTGGTAATTGGAGAAAAAGGTCCAGTATTATACAATCCATATACACTTTCAGCTTGTTTGTTCATTGTTGTCTCCCCTCCAATGCTGCCCTAGTGTTGCTTCAGTGAAACTGAAAGTGGACTGACAGCCCCTGGCTGAAGCCGGCCACCTGTGGTGCAAGACAATATCCCACAAACACTGCAGCTCCTCCTGAAATCAAAGACAGACTCACAGCTAATTTCTGTTAAGACTCCCGTTTGAAGTCTGGTCACCATAATCAGACTGCGATGTGAGGCCACTGAGTCTCTATGTCTGCTGTTGTCTGCTGTCGTATTTATGTTATGCATATGCTATGTTTGGATATTGTGGTTTCACTTAGCTGCCTGAATTATAAAAACCCATTTCACCCCAAGTAAAGCACGCTTTGATACATTTACTTAGCGTCCTCCTGTCCTTTGTTCTCAACCTGTTTATTCCCATAGGTCTGATCCAACCTCCAGTTCGAAATTATCCACAACCCGTGTAGATCCGCTGGTCGGGCACTACAGTTCATGACAATGTCTTGCTGTGTACAACATAATGGTCTTGAGATCTTGCTTCTCCTATCCCAGCCTCTCTATTAGTAGTATTGTTTATTTCATGTTGTTACACTATACTGTGGTTTTCAGAACAGCTTACATATTTTAAAGTATTTATATACCCAAAAGAAATGTAGACAATTAAATTGGGAGGGGGTTTGTAAGAGAACAGCAAAGAGTGAGACTGAATGCTTTGCTTGATGTTTGTACCTCTTGTATCTAGTTACCACAGTAAGAGCCAAGATTTTAAGCTCTACTAAATACAAAACAAACAAACAAAAAGACTTTATATATTTATGTTCATTTAAGAAAATACTAGTAGTGATGTATTATTTTGAAATATACAGTTGATACATTTGAAGTTATTTAAAATTTATATTGAGAAAAACTATGTATTTTCAATATTGCAGTAGACAAGCATCTACATAAGACTGTTAAATTGATTGTTGTTTTATATCAAACAACTTTTTATAATACTCATTTTTATTGTTATAATACTTTATAAATTTTAAAGAATATGACAAAAAGAGATATTGTAGGTATTGAAGGGGGTCTCTGAGAGGAGTTGGGGTACAAAAGGACAACAAGAATGTGATTTAATTTTATTTACTTAAAATATGTTTTTAAATGTTAACAAATTTAGATAAATTGAAATTATGTAACTTTTCTAATTATAATGCAATAAAACTTAAAAAAATAAATAAAAACAAACAAGCAAACAGGAAAAAGTGAAAAAATTAAAAAATTAATAAAAATTACCACGTGACAATGAACATATATACAAATAAAAATCAATCCTATGAGAACTTTAATATAACATTTATATTGTATTAGTTATTACAATTGGTCTATAACTTTAAAGTATAGTGGAAGATATATTTACATTTTGGGAAATACTACACTACTTTAAATAAGAGGTTTGAGTATACATGGATTTCTGTTATGGGAAAGGGTCCTGGAACCAATTCCCTGATTTACTCCTATACTGAAACATTCTTTCTTGGGGGAAACCATGGCAATTTCTTCGAGACTTTGCTTACATTTACTTTGATGGACTTCTAAGTAAACATTCAAATTTTCTTGGACATTTAAAAATGGTCATTAATGACCTCTGACTATATATTTTTGAGATTACATGTTAGAACAAATGTTACAAAGTATAAAACTTCATGAATACAGAACTGATGAGTAGTGAGGAACTAGCATGCCTTAAGCAGATTACAGAGAAAGAGAGAGACCTTTTCATAATCTTAAAACTTCATCTGGTGATCAATAAATAAAAATTTTGAGGCTGTGAGGATCTTACTATGTAGCCCAGGCTAGCCTGGAACTTGCTAAGTAATACAGTTAGCCTTAAACTTGAAATCTTCCTGCATCAGCCTCCTGACTGCTGAAATGGCCATCATGTACCCCATACTTGGCTACAGGTGAATTTCTAATTTTAGTCTTTCTAGTATAGGAGGAGAGTCAAGGGCTAGGTCATCCTTGCTTACAAACAGAGATCTCACTTGTTCCTACCACCCATGGTGCCTTTCATAATATACTCCTTAGCCCTTGATAAGAGTAAATGATACAATACTGTGCTCAATATATATGACTGTCCTTGTGATTCTCTGGGCTGATTATAGAGTAATGATTGTTCTCATTTTAATTATACTTTGGGGAAGATTGTAGATTAAACTTTGGGTAAATGTAAAAAAATCCTGATTAGATTATAAAAACCAAACCAAACCAAACAAAAACACCATCTATATTTTTCACAGTAGTGTCTATCACTTGTGATTTTTCTAGATAGCAATACCTGAAGGGAACTTTTTTTACTATAGGAAAGTAGTTGAAGGTGGTCATTGAGCATAAGTTGGGCTAATACTCATGCAATGCATATGCATCCATGAGGAATTAAGGCAGAAGTGAGCAAATATTTATTTCTGAAATGTCTTTCTACTTTAAATTATAAACATTTAAAATCAGAGAGGATCCCAGAGGTGGGTACAATTCAACCTGTTATTTTTAGCAGTGTGCATATAAATGTATGCTGTAAGACCTGGATGCACAGCTTAACTTAAAAGAAAAAAAAAAGAGTTGAGATAGATAGCAAGCAAGTTGATGCTATAAAGAAAGCTTAATGATTGCATTGCTGGAATTCCAGGCTGCTCTCTGCTGGCTGCTAGGTGCTGTCCTGAAAACCAGGGAGACAGATAGTATCATAAGAAATAAATTCATTCCTGATGGCCTAAGGCAGGACAGCTAGTTAGGAAACAGGGAAAGGGAAACATGGGAAAGGGAAGCCTCCCCTCACTCTCCTGCTTCTAATTTCCATCTCATTGGCTCACACCCTGAAGCTTCTAGCTCTATAACCTGCAAAAGGAGCTGAGCAAGCTTTTTAGAGGGCATCCCAAACACAACTGTCTAACAGGGCTGATGACATAAGCCTCAGTCAATCCTCCTTGTGATTGAGGTGTTAATAAGGATCCACTGATGAACGTTTTCTCTCTACTGGCATGCCCTACTCCAGCATCAAGCATGCACAGAACACCTTCAAACTTTCTCCTCTTCAAGTTCTGTAGATAAAACAGGGATTACAGCAGTACACACTTTGCCTGGCACCTAATCTTAGTTACAGCTTATTATCCTCATGGCCCTAGCTTACAAACAGCTACTGCTGAGGTCCATATGGGCATTCCTCTCCTGATGGAGGTGTCTGACTCTATCCAAGTGCCTCTTGTCTTTCTGCTTCATCAGTAAACTCACTGGCTGCTTCATTCTTACTCATCCTACAAATGAGTCTGGGGAGACTCTTCTGTCTCCTGAGTAGAGGTCCCTGAGTCATGAAGGAGTCCCTCCATCTCTCAAGTACATGAGCACCCCTGCATCTGTGAGGGTGATTGTAGGGAGCTGCTTGGATACAATCGTCAGCTGCGGCCGCTTAGACGATTGTATCCAAGATGGCGG
>NW_022196913.1:39318630-39325591 GCF_008632895.1 Mastomys coucha | reverse complement strand
TGTAACAAAAGAATATTCCTGAGTAAACCGTCAAGAGAAGAAGTCCAGGTGTTCGGTCGTTATTGCTAAGCAGGACAGAAGCGCGCCGCACAGGTGATTATCAGACTACCCAGTCATCAGGTTCAATTCCCTGCTGCTGGTGACAGGTTCTGAGGAAAACAGTCTTTTCTGCCTCAGAGCTCCATCTTCAGGGGTTTAAGGGCATACATGAGAATTATGAGGTACACAGGGGTTACAGTAAGACAATGGGCAAAAGCCCTTCTATAAGGCAGTGGACTGAGTCTTCTTCCCAGTAATGCTCATCTCTGTTTTCTCCTCCTCATCATCAAAATCAATTAGTCCTTGACCTCTGGGGACTAGTATTAAAGACACATTCTTTTTTTTTTTTTTTTTTTTTTTTTTTTGCAGCTGAATGCATATGAGTTGAAAAAGAAAGCGATGGTTACAAAGTGATGTCTTTAGACTTCAGAACACACTATGGAGGGATTGTTGTTGTTAAAAGATGAAGAAAAAGAAACATACTGCATATCCCTATAATCCCAGAAAAACTAGATAATCCTGAAGGGAGGTGGGTATAGAGATAACCATTTGTGCACCGTGTGGATGCATCACTGTCAGTAAACATCTGATGGCCAATGAGCTGAGGCAGGAAGTAGAAGGTGGGAGTTCTGAGAAGTGGAAGTTTCTGGTCATGTCATGCGATGCAGACTCACGTGGTACTTTGCTAAGACAAGACCTGTGGGAGGACATATGATGTTTGGAAAGAGTGTAATATGACTCAACAGACAATGAGAGTGTGCTTGCCTTGCAATGCTTCATCGGTCTTGCATATTTGCTGATCTTTACTTTGTTGCAGAGAACTTCTCCTGGCATCCCTGGCTGGTTCTGGTGGCTCCCACTGATTTGGTGGATGCCTAGCTGTTTCTGCTGGATCATGCCACCATTGCTAATTCACGTTTGGTATCCTGACACTACTGAGCTGGACCGCTGGTATCTTGACAGAAATTAGAATCGCCTTAAAGAACTGCTTCTGAACAGGTCCACAGCCCCTTGTCCTATTTACCATCTTTTCTCCCCTACCTTTGGATGGTGGCCTAGGGTGGGGGGTGGAGGGAGTTGAAGCATTTGACAAGACCTTCAAAGTAGGTCTTGAAAAATCTAAGCCTATAAAGAGATTGGAACTCTGGGAGATAGTCAGAGGTGGGAGATTTTCCCAGGACTCTGAGGAGGTCAAACATATGAAACTGAGGAGAGGTCATTAGTCATGTGGAAGACATAGAATATTTTGAACTGGTTAATATAAAATATGAGCTTGTTGGGGAACAAGCTAAAGCATATGGTCTAGGCATTTATTCATAAATAGATAAGCCTCCGAAACATTCTTTGTTTGTTTTTTTGGTTTTTTTTTGGGGGGGGGGGAGGGACTGCGATGCAGGTAGAAAATCCAAGGTTACAGGTAGGAGAGGAAAAAGATGTTGAAGGCAGGAGACAAAAGGAGAGGAGAGGAAAGGAGGGAAGGGGAGGGGAGGGGAGTAGGAGAAAGAGGGAAAGGAGAGGAAAGGGCAGGGAAGGAGAGGAGAGGGAAGGAAAGGGCAGGGGAAGAGATGGGAAGAGAGGGGAGGAGGAGAGAAGGGGAGAGGAGAAGAGGAGAGGGGAGCATGAAGCATGGCCTGGTATACACCTGCAATTTTAGTTCTGGTGAACCCAAGGAAGGATGATGACTTTAAGGTCATCCTGGGCCCCACAATAATAGGAAAAAAGAGGGAGCACGTAGTTTTGCTTGTATCGTGCTTCCTATAGAACATGAAACCTTGGATTGGAACCTCTTGTTGCATATAATCCAGCACTTGTGAGGTGGTGGAAGGGGGACCAGAAGTTCCAAGTCATCTTCAGCTGGAAATAGAGTTTGAAATAAGCCTGAGAAACAGCAGGCCTTGTCTCAAAGCAACAACAAAAAGAGAAGAGAATGGATGGAGGAGGGTTGGGAAGAAACAGGCATAACTCCAGCCAGTTCTCTTCCAGTTACACAGATTTAATTCATCTCAAGCAGCACTATGAAACTGAAGCAGGATACAAGAGGGAGAATGAAGAATGCAAAGAGTCCTTTGTGACTGATGGAGTCATAATGGGTCCCTCCCCTGCAATTATCCAGGTGCATATCACAGTTACCTTGGTACCACTTTCCCTGGTGTTTTCATTAGAGGAACCTGGCAAGAAGTTCAATTCCTTTGCTTGAGCTGTAGATCACTGTGAAAGAAATGCCTGGAAGCATAGAGCCGGAGTTAACACCTTCTGACAGCTTACAGAAAACATAGTAACTGACCCCAAAGTCGTTATCACAAGTGGAAACACACAGGCTCAACAGAAACTTTCAACAGGTCATTTAAACAAGACAACCATCTACATCCCTGTCAAGCAGAGAGTCCAGAGATGGAAAATTATGTTTAATACACAGCAGGCAAGGGCTGAACAAATTGCTGGTCAGAAATAGTCCTAAGAGATAGACCTGCACCAGAGAGCAAGATCACAGCGGGAGAATGGAACCAATGTGAGGGTCAGAGATATCCCACGTAAAACAGTGTCTGGACTAAGAAATCATGGACTACAGAAACCCAGAGAGGCTGGGCACCCCATCTCCAAACGGAAATAGGTTTGGATGTCCACGGTAATCCAAGCACTTAACAGGCAGAGACAGGAGGATCAGCACTCGTTCAAGTGAGGCATTTATCGTAAGATTTTTGCCTCAAAACAAATGTTTTAAAATAAAAAAACAAAGAGCTGAATACCACGGTGCCCCCTGCACCCAGCACCCTGCCGCCAAGTCCAACATCTGGCTACGTTCAGCACCCTCCCCTCTATGCTCAGCACCGGGTTCTCTGCCTCCTGCCCCAAAGCCTAGCACCCTACCCTCTGCATCCAATCCCTGCGCCTTGTTCTTTGAACCCAGTTGTCAGAGCCCACCCACTGAACTCTGCACCCATAGGCCCTTCTCTGCCCAAAGCGCCCTGTCCTCTGCGGCCAGAGCCACACGCCCTTGCCTCTGTTTCCTCCGCCCAGCATCTGTGCTCCACCAAGTGCCCATCCCGGAAACCCTCTGTGGCCCAACTCAGACCACGCCCCCAGTCTCACTTTTCCCTCTGCATCACTGGCTCTGCCCTCGTCTGTTCTTGGAGTCTTTCGTTCCACTCAGGATCCACTTCTGGATCCGTCCCTGCCCAGTTCCTCTCACCGATTCCACCCATTCTTAAGCGTCCAGGTTCGCTTTAGCTTCCGGGACGGGAAGAGTGGCGCGGTGCTGGTGTCCGAGGTAAGCTTGCAGCTTCTACAGTCTGGCGCAAAGTCGCCTGGGGGGGTTGTCGCCCACCCGCGGAGCCGCCCGCTCTGTAATCTGGTCTGACTAGCAGGACAGAAGAATATTCCTTTGGCGGTTTCCTAGCGAGATTGCTCTAAAGAGTGACCTTGCATGTCCGTCCTTCACCGAGTCCTGAAGGGTAAGTGACACACTTTGTCCAAGCACCGATTGCTAGTTAGCGGAGCGCCGCAGATGCATAATTAGTTATCACCTGTGTGGATTTCTTAGCAATCGTTCGCCAAGTTGAGAAAGGTGGCTCAAAAGTCTAAACCTACACTCCATTTTAATAAATTTTGTACCACTCTGTGGGAAGTCGCTTTAAATGAGTCTTTCCAGGGCATTTTAAAACATCCTTCTTTTCTCCTGGGAATGACCCTTGTCAAATTCAAATAAAATATAGATTTTCCTCCTCCTCCTCCTCCTCCTCCTCCTCCTCCTCCTCCTCCTCCTTTTCCTCCTCCTCCTCCTCCTCTTCCTCCTTATTTCTTCTTCTAAGGAAAAAAAGTCTGAAATCCGTAGATAGGTTTTATTTAGGAATCAGTTGAAGCTAAACTGTTGAGACAGCAGAGAGAAAATATAAATAACTATGGCATTTTGCTTTGTAGGATTTGGGACAAGTCAGCAATCCTACTGAAGAAATGAAGGGCAAGGAACAAATAGAAACCACTTGTTTGTAGTCTCCTGCAGGTCTTCAGGTTAGCCGTGGCTCAGGGGGATTTGGGCAGACCAATGCTGAGAGCCAGTAAGCAGGACTCTGAAAATTCAAGGAACCAAGGCAACGAAGTAAAGCTAAGACTCTATGCACTGTATAAGCCGTGTAAGCCTGAGATCTGACATTGTTTAAAAAAAAATTATGTGAGCTGGAGAGACAGCTCAGCAGTAAGAGCACTTACTGCTCCTCTAAAAGGATCCAGGTTTGGTTCTCAGCATCCCCTACTCAGAGCTGTCTCTAACTCTAGTTGCAGACCTCTGTGGTCACAAGGCATGCCCCTGTATACATACATACATACATACATACATACATACATATATACATACATACATACATACATATCCTAACATGCAGCTAGAATGTTTGGGTTGCATGACTGACCCATTTTGAGGTGCATGTATGCAGGCTTTGGTTTGTTTTGCTCTTTATGTTAGAATTAGGCCTTGAAATACTGTTAAAGCACAGGGTAGCCCTGAGTATCTCTCCTAAATAAGGAAATATAAAAACTTTAATGGTCAGATGTTTGGTCCTTTGCTTGATTCCCCTATGATTAGAATAAATCCACAGAAAAGATATTTTGGGACAACTGGAGAAAGTTGAATATGGAATGGATTGTAGCAACTATCATTTAGTTGTTAAATAAGAGCAGTTGTGGAGGTTTTTGTTAATGGCGCCATTGGCTACACCATAAAGTGTTTGTGCTTTAAGAAATGCATAGTAAGTATTCAAAGCTGAAATACAGTGGTGTGGGGGATGTTTTAGATTTCTTGCCATAAGCACAAAAGAAAGAAGACAAGTACATGTTCATGTAAGTATGAACCTTTATCAATTTTAATGTTCCCTTATCAATTTTAATAAGTTTCAATTGGATTGATTGCCTGTTGTAACTCACCTCTTTTGTGAATGTTTGGAAACTGTTATAATATTGAGGAAGTTGTAATGTTAGAGATGTCCTTGGCATTTATCTGCTACCCTGAACTCCTGTATCATTGTTTAATTCTCTATTAGACAACTGGCATGGCCCTCTGTCACAAGCGTGTACAGTCAAGAACTTTGCCCTCAGCTGCTAGGAGGTATTCTCTAACCAGTGACTCACCCTGCTTGCCAGGAACCTTTATATGAAAGAAGAGTCTAGCTGTGGATTTCAGGCCAGGGTGGTATTAGGTTAGGCAAGTTTGCCTGTATGTTAGAGTCCTGGCAAAACCTGGACACTGAACCCATAAAGAGCTTCTTTGTTGGCAAGTCTCTGTGCATGCTATCATGTACCCGTCAGTCTAGGAACTCCTGGGGAGAGGACAATAGAAGACACACTGGCTCTTCCTCTGAACTCTATCCTATGAGCTTTTGACCTGGGCTTATTTAGGTTATCTGTAACTGTGAAGACCACAGCCTGCAGGGCTACCCATGAACCTTTCTTGCAGATTATTAAACTGAGGTGATGGTGAGGATGCCCCCTCTCCCCCACGCACTCGCCAGCCTTGCATTCGCACCAGAAGGGAAGACAGTTGGAAGGGAAAGACAAGACAGACAAGACCAGGGCCTTGGTTCACTGTGAAATCCCAGGTCATCCATTCTAGGGCAACATCGTGCAAAGTCAGAGCCTCCAGCTCCTGTGGTTTGAAAAGCCTCCTGTGTCCTCTGTTAGCTAACTCTATCACAAAATCGAAGCCAGCCCTTGGTGGTCCACACTTTTAATCTCAGATATCAGGAGACAGAGGGAGGTGGATCTCCGTAAGTTCCAGGCCCGCCAGGTCTACATCCAGTTTCAGGATAGCCAGGGCTACACAGAGAAACCCTGTCTCCAAAAACCATTTTTAAAATTTAAACTGTTTGAAAATTATTTCTAAAAAGTAACTGAGTGAGGTGTTTCATTCATCGCAGGATACTCACCCCACCTACCCTCTAATAAAATTAGTTTCCTTTTTATTTCCTGACGTGACCCTCAGACGAACTTCCTGAGGACCAGGAACTGTACGACCCCATCCCTACCTGCAGCAATTACAGCCCTGTGGAGCACTTAGGAGTTTATCACTAAATTTCTGGGTCTGTCCCCATAGATTTCAAGACACAGTACAGACTTCCAGATGTCCCTTGACTTTTGAAAACTGACTCAGTACTCTTACTTCCTATGAAAGCTGTGATCACAGATTCAAACTTGTTGAACCTTGGGGTTTTTAGAGTCATTCTCTCAAAGGTTTTCTCTTGCATATTGTATATTATCATCCCTGTGCCCTCTCCAGGCCACAGGAGGACCCTGTAATATGCCTAAGCCATGTGTGTTTGACTTTGTCAATAAGGCCAAATGGGATGCATGGAGTACCCTGGGCAGCCTACCCAAGGTAAGTTTGTTTACTGTTATTAACTAGACTCTTATTTACTGAAAGTCACTAGAAGCTTTTTAGCAAATCTCTTATCAGTGACCTTGAAATGTTTTGACCCCCCCCAATCAATATTAATATTGTAGCCTAAATTGGCCTTGAACTCAACAGTCCTCCTGCCTCAACCTCCCAGTGACTGGAATTACACATAGGGGTCACCTCTCCCATTACTACTGAAGTTGTAATGTTCCTTTATTGAATCAGTACCCCTGCTCTTGGTTGCACAGTGGTTTTTATTTGCATAGCATGCTTCTCAAATTGCTTATTATGAAGGCTGAGGACTTTGTCATCTATTTCTCAGAAAACTATCAGGCAGAACCATGTGGATCTTGTATTCAGTTTGAGTTCCTCATCTGAAGCCTCGAACCAGGGAAAGCATGGAGTTGATGAGAAAGCCCAGGATTCTAAAGGCATCCTGGTAACTTCTGAAGATGGCATCACGAAGATCACGTTCAATCGGCCCACCAAAAAGAACGCCATAACCTTCCAGGTGATGCTCCTGCCCAGGGACTGGACACA
>NW_022196913.1:39305100-39317021 GCF_008632895.1 Mastomys coucha | reverse complement strand
CCCTGTTGGAGCACAGTAACTGTCCAGCCACAAAGCTAAAGGACTGGGTCTCTCTCTTGTTCACTTTTTGAACAAAGTGGTTGTCTTAGTATTTTACTGCTGTGAACAGACACCATGACGAAGGCAACTCTTATAAAGACAACATTTAATTGAGGCTGGCTTGCAGGTTCAGAGGTTTAGTCCATTATCACCAAGGCGGGAATAAGGCAGTATCCAGGCAGGCATGGTGCAGGAGGAGCTGAGAGTTCTACATCTTCATCCAAAGGCTGCTAGCAGAAGACTGGCTTGCAGGAAGCTAGGATGAGAGTCTTAAAGCCCACACCCACAGGGCCACACCTACTCCAAAAAGACCACACCTACTCAAGGCCACACCTTTTAATAGTGCCGCTCTCTGGGCCCAGCATACACAAACCATCACAGTGGTTATTTGGTACATCTGCCACAGCATCTGTGCATCACATGCACCCTGGAGTTGTCAGAGAACAGAAATCCTCTCGAGAAGCCTCTTGTGGTATCAATACAATCTCTAAGACCGTTTATTGCTGTGTGGAGAAAAGGCCTTCAACCTGATACAGTGGCTCCGTCCACTGGATGATGGATCTCATTTTCATTGTTCTTTTATCTGTCTTTTCATTCACGTAGATGTATCACGATATTATGCTCGCACTTAAAAATGCCAGCACGGATAACTCAGTCATAACTGTTTTCACAGGTAAGATACTTACTCAGACTTACTCAATTTCTACTTTAGGGAGTCTCTTACTATGCAAGGAACTAACCAATATTGCTTGAAGGTCTTCTCCAGTATGCAGTGGTCTAATTTATAAATGTACCATAATAGCATGGACATAAGACAAGTACTCTTTGATGGTTATTTATGATAAACCATATGCCCCAACTTGACTGGCACAGTAAAGCTTATTGTGACTGTCGTGGTCAGGACAGAAAACCACTCAGCTGTCCAAAACTGGATGAATAGACAGCTTTTGTCTATCCATAGGTTCTCTTAAACAATGGAAAGAAATCACAGCTTGATATACACAAACATATAGAGGAGTTTTTAAAACAAGGTTCAGCAAAAACATCAAAATAAGGAGATTGTTTGGTTCAACTCGTGTGAGTTCTATAGTATTGAGCTGAAGTTATACTCTGTTGACAGAGTCTGAAAGTGACTTCACTGGGGCATCTGGGATGGCAGGGCTAGACAAAAAAGTCTGGGACATTCTGAGGCGTCAGTACAGTAGCCCCTCCGCTGAATGTTTCTGTCCATAGTTTTGCCTTGCGGAATTTCAGTTATGCTTCATCACCCTTGGCCTAGATTAAGTAGAAGTTTCTAGAAAATTAGCAGTATGTTTTCAATAAGTCTTATATAGTATATTGCCACTTTTAAAGTTTGTTGTTGTAAATATCTTACCCAACCTACATACTGAACTTTATCACAGGTATGTATATACAGTCTCCCTAAGCGTCTTCTAGGAATTAGTTCCATGACTCTAATCAATAGAGAACTTTTACACACATAAAATCATGTATATGTAAAATCATGTGGTATTTGGGTAGAAGGCCTACACACTCCATTTACTTTTAAGTTCACTCTGGGTGTCTTAGCAGTACTTAACACAGAGTAATGTTATGTCAGAATTCATCACAATGTTTAGAAGTGAACAATCACAAGGGAAAAAGTCTGTGAATATTCAATACAGATATATGTGTTTGTCCTCAGATGTTTTCTGTTGCTTGACTCCATAGATGTAAAACCTGAAAACAGAGAAGATCAATTAGAAAGGAAAAAAGATAATATATACTTTAAAGCCTGGTACCGTCCCATGTCTCAGGGATTTATGGACCATCTTGGAATGTTTCCCCAGAGGATAAGGGGGAAGCACTGTATCTCGTTTGGCCTGGGATCGCTCCAGTTTTTACAATTATCAAAAGTATTTAATGGTGCTAGGATAACAGCCTGAGTTAGAGTACTTGCCTATGAATCAAGAAGCCCTAGATTTGATCCCTAGCTTGGGCATGGTGGCACAGGACTTAAAATACTGGTGATCAGTAAGTGGGGACAGGAAACCAGCTGCTAAGAGTCACCCTCAATGGCATTGAGAATTTGAGGCCAACCTGGGCTACTTGAGACCCCTTCTCAAAAGAAAACTCATTAAGAAGTATCCATTTCATGGTAGGCAAACCTATGCTTTAATAAACACACACCTTCACTGGCTCTTAACAGAGGCAACGGTTCTTACTGTGGGCAGCCCCACACAGCCTATGCACTCATCTTAATTAAGTACAGCAGTCCTCCCTGTACCCACTTCTTTCTCTGCTTCAGCCCTGAAGCCTCTTCTTTCAGTCTGTTGTGTGCATCCTGGAGACCTCAGACACAGAACCTCGCTTGCACTGTTTCCTCTCTGCCAGCCTTGCCTGTTCTTCAGCTCTCAGTCCAGCTGTCCCCGCTGTGCCTTCCTGAGTGAGATCAGCCCTAAACACTCTGATAGGCCAGCCCTGTCCTGTCTGCCATGTTGTATGTAGTCATACCATCTCCATTTACTTGTGCTCTTTAACACCCACGTCTTGCTACTCCCTGGCGTGTTAATGAGACTCACCAGTGTGCTTCTAGTGCATGGCCCAGAGCCCTGCCCACAGCAGGTACACAACGGTTGCAGAATGAGTAGCTATGTGAATGAACTGTGCCTTCCACTGAAGGTGTGTGTTCATTAAAGTGTTGATTGTACCATTCTCAGGAACTGGTGACTACTACAGCAGCGGGAATGACCTGACTAACTTAATTAATGATGCTGGTGAAATACGGGACGTAGCCACATCTGCTAAGCAACTGAGGTAATGGGACATTAGTCTGATCCCAAGTAGTTCATTCTTTTTTTTTTTCCATTTTCCCATATGTATTTATGGTGTACCTGCATGTATGCATATTTCACATGTTTGTAAACCCAGGTATATATATGTGTATGTGTATGTATATGTGTGTCAGGTCTTAGATAGACAATCATCTTTTATGCTTTTCCACTTTACTTATTGAGACCTGTTCACTCAAATGCCAGCCTCACTCATATGGCTTGTCTTGCTAGCTGGCTTGCTCTGGATTCCCATCTCTACCTTCTGAGGCCAGAAGGACAAGCAGGACTCCATCCCCACACAGAATTTATTCAGGTTCTGGGGATCCAACCTTCACTCTAGCCCTCCTACTTGATAGGCAGGTGTTTTAAATGCTGAGTCATCTTCTCAGCCTCCCCAAGAGGGGTCACTCTTAACACATCAGTAAAATGCCCACTCGTCTGTGCTGACGCACTTTATTGCGATTCCCCATCAGATTCCCTCTCTTCATCCTGCCCTCTCCGTCGGATTGACTGGAAAGGGTAAGGTGAAAAAGAACAGAGGGAGTGTGAGTTCTCATGCATGGTGTGAACAGACAGTGCCTGTGGGTGGTGGCCGTACACTGGAAGTAGTCTTGGAAGCTGTTGAAGGCTTCAGCTTCAGCTTCAGCTTCCCAGTTCTGCTGAGTCTCCAGTCTTCCCATGACAGAATATGGGGTCATGAACTGAGTCACCCACCATGATCTCTCAGGCCACAGCTGAACCTTAGTCCTGAACTCATTGCTCAGAAAAGAGTGTGAGTCAGGCTCAGCTTGTAGAAGTTATAGTCTGACCTTTTATTAGGCCCCATATACAAGGATCTTGGTTTAGTCTGGGAAGGTGATCCTTAAGGGTGGTGTCAGCTTTAGTTTATATAATCCTTTCTATAGTTAGGTAGGGCTAATTTGAAATATTTAATGCTTTCCTATTTCCATTGCTGTAGGGAATTTGTAAACTGTTTTATAGACTTTCCCAAGCCTCTGGTTGCAGTAGTAAATGGCCCAGCTATAGGAATCGCTGTCACTCTCCTGGGACTATTTGATGCTGTCTATGCTTCTGACAGGGTAAGTCCACTCACAGCTAATTAGTGAGCTCCTGTGGGTCTGCTCCTGTGGGTGGTTAGAACTAAAGTTAATGGTTATGATGGTTAGTTTTTGTCAATTTAACACAAACTAGAGTCACCTGGAAAGATTAATTTATATTAATTAACATTTTAATTTTTGTTCTTACTATAGTGTTTCTCCGTGATGGCCAAAAGTAAAATATTTTGAACATAGGCAAAATACGAAGACAAAGATTTAAGTTTAAAAACTTGAGAGTAGGGTTTTGATCCGTAGTGGAGCATTCAACTAATGTGAGTAAAGCTCTGAATTGGATCCTCAGCAACATCAGAGAAAGAAAGGAATGGAGGGAAGGAAGGAGAGGGAGGGAAGGAGGGAGAGGGAGGGAAGGAGGCAGGGAGCAAGGAAAGAAGAACCATTTTATTAGGTGATACTGACTAAGGAGGCAGATACATAGGGCAAAAGGATCTCATGTACAGGGTGAGGATTATAGTCAATATTAGTGGACTATATCCAGGAAGTTTGCCAAATTAATAGATACCTTATGGCTACCCATGGCTAGGGTATGACAATGTGAGTTATCTGGTCACACTAAAGTGGCTGTTTGCTTATATGTATGTCATACTAGCATATTGTTTAACCTTAAATATATATTGGGAAATTTATTATTTGGGGAAAAACACTCAGATATAAGTCAGTGCTACTAGCATTTGCTCTCCATAACTTAAATCTCACTGGTCCCTGACTGCTGAAACCCGAGACTCTTTCTGAGATGTGTTGTTATAAACACCAGATGTGATAACAGTTGCCTTCACACTTGAACCTAGAACACTGACCCCGGATTATAGGCCAGTAGCCCTCAGGTTCTTCTGGCACCTTCTCCTTAGGAGGTGATAAAGGTTCCTGGTTAATCAATCACTGAAGAGATTCCCTGGGTTTTTATTGACCTCAAAAACAGGCACGGGCTCACGTTCAACCCTATTAAGGTATCCATCATCATGCTGTCTGTCTGTGATGGATACTGATCTTAAATACAACTAGGGGATAGAAATGCTAGTAGCTTTTCTACCATTAAATGCAGCTTTTCTATGTGAGTTTTAAATTTGTCCAAATAAATGTTTGAATGCTCACAGTGTGAAGGTACTCTGTTAATACACATTACACATATACACATTTTATACAATACACACAGCAGCCCTATAAGGTCATACTAGGTTTATAGATAGAGGAACCTATCACAAAGAGGACAAGGAATTATCCCAAAGCCTTTAACCAGAGCCTTTAACTGCTAGAGCCCAGCCCTTAATTGCATCTACCATTCTACCTCTGCAAATAAGCATTGTGTAACTGCTGGTTGTCAAGTTCATATGTACCTGTTTATGGCTCCTTAGCTACTGCTGCTCCTTTTTTTCCTGACTGTATATTTGAAGTATATTTTCCTGACCAAGTTTTCTGGAGTGAAAAGAAAAGTGACATTAATAAGAGTATTTTATGTTTTTATTTACATGCTACGTATAATGTACATTCTCACAAAAATTCATTAAATTCTACTATGTCTTACTATTGGAAATTAAATCTAAGCATTTGTCTACTTTATTAGTGGTTCCCTTTCAAAAATATTTCTTATTCATCAAAAAATATTTTTTAAAAGTGTATGTTGGCTTATACCTATAATCCCAGCACTTTGAAAGATGAGGCAGGAAGATTGTCATGAGTTTGAGGCCAGCCTGTCTGAGCTGTAGAGTAAGACCCTGTCTCACCAAAAAAAAAAAAATGTTTTCTTAAGTATAGAAAAAAAATGAACGTGCTTATCATCTCAATCCCAACATTGAAACTGACTGTGGAATCTGAAGAAGGCAGGAGACCTCTAGGGCAAAACTGAGACAAATGGAAGATTGAGAAAACAATTGTTCAATTCACCAACAAAAGCTGGTCATTCTGAAATATTTTTAAAGTATATGAATAAAGCAATAGATTAAGAATCTAGTGTAAAAACGGGCAGTGAGGAGAAATAGCACACAAGGAATGAAAAATAGTGGCTCTTTAAACCATGAGAGGGAGCATTAAAAATAGCCTGCTTCTCTAAGGAGAAGGTAAGACAGCTCATAAAGCAAAGACAACTGTGTTACTTCATGTGATTGCCCAGGTTTAAAGCCTGGGACCCGCCTGGTGGAAGGAGAGCACCAACTCTGTCTTCTGACTCTCTCTCTGTCTCTCTGTCTCTCTGTCTCTTGTCTCTCTGTCTCTCTGTCTCTGTCTCTGTCTCTCTCTCTCTTTTATACATACAAACACACATACACACACAGCACAAGTAGATAGATAGATAGATAGATAGATAGATAGACAGACAGACAGACAGACAAACAGATAGACGGATAAACGGACAGACAGACAGACAGATGTAATAAATTTGAACTGGATGTGGATGCTGTCTATAATGGTATATGGGAGCAATTCTAGTACTTAGGAAATAGAGAGGATAGAGGCTCAGAAGTTGGTCATCTTTGTCCTCATAGCAAGTTCAAGTCTACTCTACATGAGACACTCTTCTACACCCTTCTTCTCCTCTATGCAGAAAAAAAAGCAAGTAGTGTGTGGCAGCTCATGCCTCTAGTCCCAGCACTCTTCTGGGAGACTGAGGCTAGCCTGGGCTACACAGCAAGACCCTTTATCCAAACATTATTTTTATTTAAAGCAAAATTTAAGCCACAGACAGTAAAAAAAATTATTTCCATGATACTTTTTTGTAACTTGTATCTATAAGGAATTCTTACAGTTCAAGAAAAAGAATGCAAATAATTTAACTTTAAAAATAGTGGCAAACATATTAGCATGTTTCACTGAAGATGACATCCCCATGGTGATTAAGTATATAAAAATATGTCCAACAACATTAGTCATAATGATATCATATCAATATCATAAAGGTCATATAAACTGAAAATATGAGACACCACCATCACACCGGAAATGCAAGATTCAGATCTAAAATCACTTTTCATGATGATGATACAGAACTTTAAGAAAGACATAAATAACTCCCTCAAAGAAATATAGGAGAACACAGGTAAACAGCTAGAAGAGGAAACACAAAAATCCTTTAAAGAACTACAGGAAAACACAACCAAACAGTTGAAAGAAATAAACCAAACTATCCAGAACCTAAAAATGGAAATAGAGACAATAAAGAAATCAGAAAGAGACACAATCCTGGAGATAGGAAACCTAATTTCTTAATCAGGAATCATAGATGCAAGCATCACCAACAGAATACAAGAGATAGAAGAGAGAATCTCAGGGGCAGAAGATACCATAGAAAACTTTGACACAACAGCCAAAGGAAATGCAAAAAGCAAAAAGCTCCAGGATGGTTCTGCTGCACCAAGAAATGAATTGTAGGCACGATTTTTGGATACAGACTTCCTGCTATGGTCAAAGCTATTTGACTTGAGTGAGTGACTTCATTCTCAGCCCACAGAGAACAGGTTACATTCATTTAAGAAATGGTATAGGTATTAAGATGGTCTATCCATAAAGTCATTCGCCAACTGTTTCAATGAACAATGGCTCTGCTTGGAGGGAGGGTGGCATAGACATTAGGTGAGGGTATGAGTTTGGTTCATTAGCTGTCATAATTTGGAAAAGCATTCATCTCAGAGAAAGAGTAACTTATAAAGTCCTCTTCTTCAAACTTGATACAAGAGTTACAAATGTCAAGCAAAGCATTCAGTCTCACTTTGTTGTTCTCTTACAAGCCACCTCCCTAGTTAATCATCTATGTTTCTTTTGGGTATATAAATACTTTTGAAATATATAAGCTGTTCAAATACAGAATACTAAATACAAAACAAACAAAAAGACTTTATAAGAAAATACTAGTAGTGATGTATTATTTTTAAGTATACAGTTAATATGTTCAGAGTTATTTAAAATTTATATTGAGAAAAATGTATTTTCACTATTGCTGTAGACAAGCACCTACATAATAAGACTGTTAAATTAATTGTTGTTTTATATCAAACAACTTTTATAATACTTATTTTTATTGTTATAATATTCTATAAGTTTTAAGAATATGACAAAAAAGATATTGTAGGTATTGAACGGGAGGTCTATAGGAGGAGCAGTGGTACAAAAGGGAAACAAGAATGTGATTCAATTATATTTAATTGAAATATGTTTTTAAATGTTAACAAATTCAGATAAATTGAAATCATGTAACTTTTCTCATCATAATGCAAAAAAAAAAAAAAAAGCTCATGGATGCAATGAGAAGACCAAACCTACGGATAATAGGTATAGAAGAGACTGAAGAGTAATGGGCCAGTAAATATCTTCAACAAAGTTATACAAGAAAACTTCCCTAACCTAAAGAAAGAGATGCCCATGAACATACAAGAAGCCTACAAAACTCCAAATAGACTGGACCAGAAAAGAAATTCCTCCCATCACATAATAATAAAAACACCAAATGCACTAAACAAAGAAAGAATTTTAAAAGCAGTAAGGGAAGAAAGGCAAGTAACATATAAAGGCAGGCCTAACAGAATTACACCAGACTTCTCACCCAGGACTATGAAAGCTAGAAGATCTGGGCAGATGTCATACAGACCCCCTAAGAGAACACAAATGCCAGCCCAGGCTACTATACCCAGCAAAACTCTCAATTACCATAGATGGAGAAAACAAGATATTCCATGACAAAATGAAATTTACACAATATCTTTCCACAAATCCAGCCCTACAAAGGAGAATAGATGAAAAACACCAACATAAGGAGCATAAGGAAAAAAACCACACTAGAAGAAGCAAGAAGGTAATCTTTCAACAAACCCACACAAACCTAATTTCACCTCTTACAACAAAAACAACAGGAAGTAACAATTGCTTTTTCTTAATATCTTAATATGAAAATTAATATTACCAACATATCCTAATTGATTGAAATCCAAAAATATGAGGAATTAGAAATTTGTTGACTGCTATCAATGGTCTCTCTAATCTGGTAATTGTGGAAATAGGTCCAATATTGTACAATCCATATATACTTTCTGCTTGTTTGTACATAACAGTGTCTTGCTGTGTACCACATAATGGTCTTGAAATCATGCTTCTCCTATCCCAGCCTCTCTATTAGTAGGATTGTTTATTTCATGTTTTCACACTATACTATGGTTTTCAGAACAGCGTACATATCTCAAAGTATTTATACAACCAAAAGAAACATAGACAATTAACTTGGAAGGTGGCTTGTAAGAGAACAACAAAACGTGAGACTGAATGTTATGCTTGACATTTGTAACTATTGTATCAAGTTTGAAGAAGAGGACTTTATAAGTTACTCTTTCTCTGAGATGAATGCTTTTCCAAATTATCACAGTCAATGAACCAGATTCTTACCCTCACCTAATGTCTATGCCACCCTCCAAGCAGAAACATTGTTCATTGAAACAGTTGGTGAATGACTTTATGGATAGACCATCTTAATACACACACCATTTCTTAAATGAATGTAACCTGTTCTCTGTGGGCTGAGAATAAAGTCACTCACTCAAGTCAAATAGCTTTGATCATAGTAGGAAGTCTGTATCCAAAAATCGTGCCTACAATTCATTCCTTGGCACAGCAGAACTGTCAACCCTTTGGTGCTGTGAGGGTCATTGAAGTACAGCCTTATTACAACGAACTTCAATGTCTAAAAATTGTTCTTATTTTGGGGTTTGTACCACAGTAAGAGCCAAGATTTTAAGCTCTACTAAGTACAAAACAAACAAACAAACAAACAAACAAAAAGACTATATATTTATGTTCGTTTAAAAAATACTAGTAGTGATGTATTATTTTAAAATATACAATTAATATGTTTGGAGTTATTTAAAATTTATATTGAGAAAAATGTATGTATTTTCAGTACTGCTATAGACAAGCATCTACATAAGACTGTTAAATTGATTGTTTTATATCAAACAACTTTTATAATACTCATTTTTATTGTTATATTTTATAAATTTTAAAGAATATGATAAAAAAGGTATTATAGGTATTGATGGGGGGTCTCTGGGAGGAGCTGGAGTACAAAAGGGAAACAAGAATGTGATTTAATTCTATTTACTTAAAATATGTTTTTAGATGTAAACAAATTCAGATAAATTGAAATCATGTATTTTTCTCATCATAATGCAATAAAACTTAAATCAATTTTAAAAAAAAAGCTCTCTCTCTCCCTCCTCTCTTTCGATGGTACTCCCCTCTCATCCTCTCAATTAAACCTCTTACACATGGGAAAAAAAAAAAAGAAGAAAGTGTACATCCAACAGGACGCCTGAACAGAAGGATTCACGACTACTTTTTTTGGAAAAAGATTTGTTTGTCGGCTTCATTGGGGTATTATTGACAAGTGGGAATTGTATGTATTCTATCAAGCAAGTCTATGGCTCTTGACTGATAATAGCCACAAAAGTGGAAACAGTGCATGTAGATCAAAAAGTGATGACACAACCACACAGCAATAGTAACAACAACAACAAAGAGCCTACTAGCACCCAGCAGTGCATGGGTAACTTCCAAACCTAAGTAACCGGAGCAAGAGCAAAGGTCTGTTGGATATAGGGTTTCATGAATGTCATGTTTAGAGCAGGGCAAAATAGCAGGATGGAGAGAGGATAGTGATGCACCTGGATGATAGAAAGACAGCATTGCCATAAGGGCACTTTCCAGGGGACTTTCCAGCTAGGAGATAATGGAGTTGTCGATAACTGTATAATTTTCTCTTTATAAAAATACATTGATAAAACACAATAAGTGAATTATGTATGTACAGAATAACACATAATATTAGTTTAAATATCTTCATCCATTCCCACTAGTGAACTACCACAGATAAGAGCATTGACTGCTCCTCTAGAGGATCTGAGTTCAGTTCTTCGAGTTAACAGGGTGCCTCACAACCATCTATCTGTAACTTCAGTTACAGGATCTGATGCCTTCTTACGGTCTGCATGGTCACTGCGTAGATGTGGTGCCCTGAAGTACATGCAGGCAAAACAGCCATGCACATAAAATAAAAATAAAAGGAAGGATAAAGAAAAGGACAGTGAGATGGGCATAAGTAATCCATTTCTGCTAATTCTAGCACTTGAGAGGCTGTGGTAGGGATGGTGAGAGTCTAGGCTATATGTGCGCGTGTGCACGCACATGCACACATGAGTTGTAAAGTTAAAATAATCACTCAAAAATTCATTTCCTTTTCTTCCTCCATCCCAACTAGGCAACATTTCATACTCCATTCACCCATCTCGGCCAGATCTCAGAAGCATGCTCCTCTTACACATTTCCAAAGATAATGGGCCCAGCAAAGGTAACGTAGGAAAAACTTAAAATGTAGTGTGCTGCCAAGGCAAAGCTGTACTCTGTCTTCCTTCCATTGGGCAAAGCTTTAAGGATGACTACTTGTTCTGTGACATGGAGGAACCAGACTAAGGGAAGGGTCGGGGCCCTGTCTATACTTCATTATGCAGAGACAGTGTCTGACAGTGGGTGATCTAGAGCTGGAGCGGAGCACTGATGGCAGCACAGGACCTTGGAATGTGTTTACGTTTCTAAAAGACAAATAAATAGTAGCTGTAAAGAGGACATTTGCCCATTGGCCTCGGTTTTTATATTTCTATAAAAACTGTAATAGAAACCTGTATCTCTTCATTCACATGCTTAGAGCTCAACAGTAGGACAACCACCCAGACAAGGGACTTTTGAATATTTCCAAATTAACCCTGTGGCCATAATTTTTTTTCATACCTCCATCCCACTCCACCTTGTTATCATTTACAAATAGAAAACCATAGCTACTAGGGGTTCAGGTCATTTCTGCCCTAGGCTTCCCATTCTTGCAGCTTCCCTTCTGGCCCCTCAAGAAACAAAAACAGTTGTGGTCTCAGCTGCTTGCAGACCCTCACCCAGTGAGGCCATCAGCTTCCCTACTCCTGTGAAAGACAAG
>NW_022196913.1:39302795-39304624 GCF_008632895.1 Mastomys coucha | reverse complement strand
TTAAAGAACTTACCAGATAGGCATTTCATTCTATGCTACAAAGGCAAAGGGGAGATCCTTCATGGGAATGACCCCAGGAGGATGCCGTAGATACCCAGCTCTTTTATGTTGGAGTTCAGGTGGGAGGTGAGGAGGCTGACTGTATTTAGAAGATCCTCTCTATAGCAGTTCTGTTTGTGTATGTGGCAGCTAGTGGCTATGTCCTTACATTCTTTCTGTTTGAGTGTGTGATCCTAGAACCAGGAGCTTTTGTGTCCATATGGGGCTGTTTAGAAATGTACAAGAACAGGCCTGCCTCACACTCACAGTAGTGATCTCTACGTATTCAGGATTGGGAAGCAGTGTGTCCTATTACGTATGTCTCACAAAGATTTAATAGGATCTATTTATTAAAGCAGAGGAAGTCAATAATAACATATATCCTGAGGGCTGGAGAGATGGCGCAGCAGCCAAGAGCACCAGCTGCTCTTCCAGAGAACCATATTTAATTTCTAGCATGCACATAGTAGCTCATCATCTGTAACTCGAGATCCATTACTCCTCTGGCCACTGTAGGCACAGGAATTGCATAGTGCACAGACCCATAAGCAGACAAAACACCCATACACACAAATAAACAATTTTTAAAAAAGTAGAATTCACCAAGAATAGACATGGACACTTTTAAGCCCAACACTTAACAAAGAGAGGAAGGTGGATCCCTATGAGTTTGGGGCCAGCCTGGTCTACACAGTGTGTCCCAAATTGGCCAAGGTCACATAGTGAGACCATGCCTCAAAAACAAAAAGGTATAGTGTAATATCATTCCTGTTTGAATAACTTTTAACATTATTGTTGGTTCTATTTCATCAGGCGATGAAAATTTCCAAAGAGTTAATCAGAAAACATGAAAAACAAAAGCTATATACTGCGAACGCTCAAGAGTGTGCTGCAGTCCAGGAAAGGCTGCCAATAGAGGAGTACACAAATGCACTCAAGAACTTCCTGTCCAGAAAGGCAAAGCTGTGAAGACCGCCAGAGCAGCTAGACTTCTCAGAGGAAGCATGCGCTGTGAGTTCCAGTCTCAGGTGCTTGAACTACACAGACTCCTCTGTGCCCTTGTCATTCCTAGCACAGCAGTTACGATGAGAATGCCTCGGTTATGACCAATAAAAACTTCAATAAAACAAGCTGTAAGAGTTTATGTAGGGCCAGGCAGTGGTGGTGCACGCCTTTAATCCCAGCACTTGGGAGGCAGAGGCAGGTGGATTTCTGGGTTCGAGGCCAACCTGGTCTACAGAGTGAATTCCAGGACAGCCAGAGCTACATGGAGAAACCCTGTCTCAAAAAACAAAAAACAAAAAAACAAAACAAAAAACCACAACAAAACAACAACAACAAAAAAAACTAACAATAATTTATGCAGGATAGCTAGGATTGACCTAACCCAAACGGTGATAGACCTTTACAATGAAAACTTTAAATCTCTGAACAAAGAGATAGAGAAAAACACTACAAAATGGAAAGACAACCTATAGGTCATGGATTGGTAGGATTAATACTGTAAAAATGACTATTATACCAAAACCCATCTATAGATTCATTGCTGTCACAGTCAAAATCCCCATTTTAGTTCATCATAGAAATAGGTTAAATCTATTTTTGAAAAATTTTCTATGGATCCACAACAGACCCCAGTATAACCAAAATGAGCCTGTACAAAAAGAGCAATGCCATAGAAACTACAATTTCAGACCTCAAAATATACCACAAAGCCAAAGTAATAAAAGCAGTGTGGCGCCGGGCAGTGGTAGCGCATGCCTTTAATCCCAGCACTTGGGAGGCAGAGG
>NW_022196913.1:39297681-39302785 GCF_008632895.1 Mastomys coucha | reverse complement strand
AAAAAAAAAAAAAAAAAAAAAAAAAAAAAAAAAAGCAGTGTGGCTCTAGTACAAAAAGTCCATGTTGACCAATAGAACAAAATCAAACATGAGTACATGTAGCTATAACCTGCCAATATTTAACAAATGTGCCAAAAAACATACACTGGAGAAAAGATAGCATCTTTAACAAATGGAGCTGGAAAACCTAGATGACCACTTGGAAAAGAATGAAGTTAGACCTGTACCTATCACCTCGCATGAAAACTAACACCAAATGAACCAAAGACCTAAGTGTGGATCCTCAACCCCTGAGACTGCTAGAAGAGACGCCGGCAGTGCTAGCGATGATAAAGATGTAGGGAAGGACTTTCTGAATAAGATCCCATTTGTCCAGAAACTACGGCCAATAATTGACAAATGGGACCTCATAAAACTATTTCAAACCATCGGGAAATCAGTGTGGAGAACCCTTGAAAAACTAAGAATAATCTACCATATGACTCAGCTTTACCACTCCTCAGCAAATGCCCAAAGGTCTCCATATCCTATTCCACAGACACTCAGCCATGTTCATTGCTGCCCTATTCACAGTGGCTAGGAAATGGAAAGAACCTGTCCTAGTTCCTGTTCTATTGCTGTGAAGAGACACCATGGCAGTGTATAAAAGAAAGCATTTAATAGGGAACTTGCTTAGTATTTCAGAGGATGAGGATTACCATGATAGGGAGCATGGCAGTAGACAGACAGGCATTACACTGTAGCAGTAGCTGAGAGCTTATATCCTGGTCTGCAAGTTAGAGAGGTGGGGGTATCGAACCTGTGATGGGCTTTTCAAATCTTCCAACAAGGTCTCACCTCTTAATCCTTCTAAAATAGTTCCACCAAGTGGGGACCAACCATTCAAATATATGAGCCCTTGGGGCTCATTCCCATTTAAACCACAAAACAATCTAAATATCCTTCAATTAGCAGTGGATCATTAAAATATATCATGTACAAACTATGGAATGCTTTTCAGCCACAAAGAAAAATGAAATCATGAACTTTGCAGGCAAAACCCAGAACTAGAAGAGACAAACATCACATGTTCTCTCTAATCTGTTGTTTTTAGCTTCAAGTTTTCAGATGTGAGTATATAACCTGGAGTAACTATAGAAACAATTACTATATTTTACAGAAAGTAAGTGGGGAACACTGGGGACCCAGTAAGAACATATAGGGTACACATGATTTGAATGGAGAAAGGGAAAATAGAGAGCTCTAATTAGGGAGGTGTGGAGGACAAATGGGAAAAGGGGAGGGTAAAATAATAGTAAGGGTGTCTGAAATGTCATAAGGAATCATAATAATATGCCATTAACATTTTGTACGTGTGGTTGCCCTTGGTTATCCCCAGAAGTGGAAAGGGTGAGTCTCACTGCTAAAGACACCATGTACTTCAAACACAGGGCCCAGAAGACCCAAGCTGCATATGACCTGAAAGTTGTCTCCCTGAAGATCAACTTTCATGGTACCAGAAGGTGCCATGAAAATTTCCGAGGGAGAGGAGCAAACATGATTTCTACCTAGCTGTGAATGCCTATGAACCATAACAATGACTAGCCTTGCACAATAACACCAGGAGTGCAATAGCTGTACACATTCCTTGGCAGTAATCAACAGCTCTCTACTTAGACTGAGGACAAATTCAACAAGCGAAAAAAAAAAAAAACATGGGTACTAGGAACCTAGTATCTACCCAGGGCTAGTGAAGTCATGGATCTTAGAGGTGAACCTACAATTGCCCCTTACCAAGCAGTGTAACTCTTAACTACATTCTAAATATTTACCCTTATACTCACAGATGATTGTAGTTCTCACACATCATTGAAGAAAAGTTCTCTTTGCAACAGACAGACACCATCACAGAAAACCACAACTGCTCAAAGTGCAGAGAACAAGAGGCCGGGTGATGCCAATACTAAGTCCCTATTGCTGAAGTGATACGTCCACAAAACAATTCCCATATCTAAAGCTCATGGATAATTGCAGAACAGGGGGTAGAAAGATTGTGAGAAAAAAAAGCAGAGGAAAAAGAAGTTAGCTGTGAGAATGTGTCTCCTAGAAGTGTCAAAGTGGCTACATCCATGACATTTCATCAACATGGCTGCCTAAGCAATTCCTGAACACCAATGGACCTGCTAAGATGGACAGGGAAAGGCTTACGAGCCTCAGTCTTAGACAGAACTAAAGACACTGGGAATTGTGGAGAGTGGGATGAATGGTCTTCCCTTCCCAATTTGTTATCCAATATCATACACATATGAATAACATTATACAGACTGAGAAGGTTGTACTTACGCATTTACACACACACACACACACTGTCTCTCTCTCTCTCTCTCTTCATTCAAATATATAGTGTGTATATACACTCTATGTATGTATATACATACATATATATATATACACATATATAGTGTATATATGATGTATGTGTATCTATTATATATAATGTGTGTAAAAACAATTAAAAAGAGGTCATGAATTTGAGAGAGATGGGAAGCCATGTAAGGGAGGAATTAGAAAAGGAATGGGAGAGGGAAATTATATAATTATAGTTTCAAAAAAATTATGGTTTTGGCAATAGGAAGTCTTACGTTTTTTGTCATGAATCGATGCTGCCATGAACACTGGAACAATGAGCCTCCCGCCATGGATGGAAAAGCACTCACAGCCTTACAAGCAGAGGTGACATCTCTGAACACCACAACAGCACTTTGTCGTCCACTAGGAGTGATTGAGATAATTGGGCCAAGTGCTGACAGTCTTTGGATAACTGATTTGAGATCCTCTGTGGGTTGCAAGTTCTTTTTGGTCCACCTGGCAAGGGAGAAAATGGGAGGAAAACAAATAAGAATACTCATTGCCATCCTTCCCCCAACATACACCTACCCAATTTACTCAAGAGGCAAGAAGGGGACAGTGCATCATTTCATGGGAGAACAATGTTTCTTGCTGGCTTTACAATCCTCATTCTTAAGTATGGTGTTCTGTGAAGCACCTGTGAGCTGCCTAACTTCTAACTTGGCAAGGCCTTTGATAAGCTTTTTGAAGCCTACAAAATCAGCATAGAGTATTTTGCTTTTTAAAATGCTGTTTCCAGTGAAGACTATTACAGGAAACTACAACTGATAAAAAAAATGCAGTGTTGTGGAGCCCTATCCCAACTGATGCATTTATAACACAGCTCTTGCTAAGGTTCAAGGGTCACTAGGGTAGAGGGAGTAGAAAGATTGTAATGGCCAGAGGAACAGGGAATTTCCTGTGAGATTGTCTCTCCTAGAAATGTCAGAAGCTACATACACCTGTGAAGTCTCACCAATGTGGCTGCCTAGACACATGAACAAGGACAACCATAGACATGCCAAGGTGGAAGGGAAAGCCCAGGAGGTCTCAATCCTAGACAAAGAACCACAGGGAACTAAGGAAAGCTGGAAGGGAGAAATGGTCTTCCCCAAGGAAGAGCACACGGATTAGTTATCTATTACCAAATGGTTAGCCCTGAAAACATGTACATGTATTTAGGAATAAACAAATATCACTGTAATAGGCCTGTAGGTTCTTGTGCTCGTGGGTAAGGACTAGAGGAACCAGGAACGTTAAATACACAAGGTTGTCTCTTCAAAAAAAGAGATGCATAATCTGTCCAGAATGCCAAGAGTTGACCTAACTAATGTCTGGTAACCCTTGAACTATATGGGCAGCCTTGGCCACACTTGATCTTCCCCAGACCCTTTCCTTGAGCTTGATTATTTCAGTCAGTCTACAGAATCCATCTTTATGGAAGATGTCACTTGTACTTTACAAAGACTTTTTGGTGTAGTCATGTCTTAAGCTCTGCTTTGACACAGGATTATGCTAATTTTCACCAGGGAAAATTTTTTCCAAATTGTGCTGTGTTTAAATATGCCTAAAATAAGCTCCTGGTGTCAGAGCCCTGAAGTATGAACCAAAACCTGCTTCTTAGTCATGTTGAACTGAACTGTCTATACATATTTGTACATATATATATATATATATATATATATATATATATATATTATGCCATGAATTTGAAAAAGAGTAGAGGGGTAGAGGGTGGGTTTTAAAGGAAAAAAGAGAAGGGGAAATGATGTAATAATATTATCTCACAAAGATGTAAAAAATAAATACCATTAATTTTTTCATTCATTAGTTAGTTTCTCAGTAGCTAACATATTAAAACCTGTAAGTTTTTCTGCCATAATTTTTATCCAAATACTACTCTTAGTATGTAGTGTTCAGTTTTATGGATATGAACAGAAGTAACCATTAATGTTTATTGACAAATGACTAGTGCCTGATGCTCATCGTATATTATCCCTTGAAAATGATGCCAGAGATTAACGATGAGATTGATGTGGCTGTCTTCACAGGCTGAGGCTGTAACACTGAGAGAGTGGAGCTTTTCTAGAGTGAAATGCCTCTGAAGTATCAAAAATTTCAATTAAAAAGCCAGGCAGAGTCCAGTACCGCCACACCCCAGAAGCCAACTACTGTCCATACCTCCTATTCACTACAGTCAAAATCTCTATAGAAAATATGGAAAGACACTATGTGAGAATCTTTACATTGGGAGTAGACGAGAAAGGGTTGGAGAGATGGTTCTGTGATTAAAAGCACTGTCTGGTCTTCCCAAGGACCCAGGTTCAATTCCCAGCAACCATGTGGCAGGACACACCTATCTGTAACATCAAGTCCAGGGCATCCAAACAGTCACACAGGAAATTCACAGATATTCATGTAGGCTAAACATCCATACACACGGGGAAAAGAGAATCTCCTTTTTAAAAATTTTTATTGACTTGTTGAGAGTTTCACATGTACCCCAGTCCCACTTACCTATCTGTCCCCTCATATCTGCACCCCCTTTGCCCTTGCAACCTTCCCCCCCAAAATTAAAAACACACAAACAGTCTTAGTTAGGGTTTTACTCCTGTGAAATGACATTGTGACCAAGCAATTCTCATAAAGACCACATTTAATTAAGGCGGGTTTTTTTTCTTTATTATTAGATATTTTCTTTATTTACATGTAAATTTCTCCATTCCCAGTTTCCCCT
>NW_022196913.1:39263805-39286013 GCF_008632895.1 Mastomys coucha | reverse complement strand
TATGTTATCTTCTGCCCCTGAGATTCTCTCTTCTATCTCTTGTATTCTGTTAGTGATGCTTGCATCTGAGGTGGCTTAATAGTTTCATTATCATCATGGCAGGAAGCATGGTGGCATGTGGGTATCTATGGCCTGCCTGTGCCGCGTTTTGCAGGGCAGGTCTGTGGGTGGCATGGTGGTTTGCAGGTCTCTGTCTGCCTTCCTCCTTATATGCTGTGCTGCCTGCTGGTAGGTGGGGCTTTGTGTGCCTGTGGCCTGCCTGGTGCATGTGGCAGTAGAGGGCAAGTCTGTGGGTGTCTTTCCCCATGAGCTTTGTGGCACGGCAGGTCGCAGGTCTCTGTCTTCCTCCTCCCATGCTACACTGCCTGGATTTGATTCGATTTTTATGTGTCCTAGGCATAAAAACAGCTTTGACTACTCTCTTAGGGGTTCCTTGCTGTGAAGAGACACTGTGACCATGGCAATTCTTATAAAAGAAAACATTCAATTGGGGCTGGCTTACAGTTTCAGAGGTCTCTGCCATTCTATTCATGGCACAGCAGCATCCAGACAGACGTGGTGCTGGAGGACGAGCTGAGAGTTCTACACCTTGGTCTGCAGGCAGCCACAAGGAAACTGGATTCCACACTGGGTGGAGCCTGAGCATAGGAGACCTCAGAGTCTGCCCCTACAGTAACACACTTCATCCAAAAAGGCCACACCTACTCCAATAAAGACATATCTTCTAATAGTGCCATTCCCCCATGGGCCAAGCATTCAAACACGTAAATCTATGGAGGCCAAATCTATTCAAACCACCACAGCCATCAAACCAGGCATCAAGCATAGGACTTTCATCTGCTCTGCCCTGACTGATACAAGAACAGCATCACCAATAAAGTGCATCTTTGCTCATTGCCAAAAGGAAATCTATTTTTTTTTTTTTTTTTTGGTAAGAAAGAACTCTCCTTAATTCTGGGCTTGAAATGTCACATCTCAGATTCGTGAGCAGGACAAATGCAACCAAATACAGCAAAGACTTGGAAAATCAAAGTGAGATTGTCACTACACTCAAAGAAATCAAGTATGAGCTAGTTGTCTGGATCAAACCAGGTTGGTTATGTGCTAAAGCAATCCTCCAATTGAGTGTAACAAGACCCAACAAGGCTGTGCAATGTTATAGTCACAGTGTCCACGACATGGTCCAAACTCATTTGGCATGTGAAAGTTTGACTATTCTCAATGAAAAGGATGAGGTTTGTCAATCCTGAGATTACTGAAGGGTTGGAATTGTCACACAGACAAAGCTGATTTTCTAGCTGGTGCAGAAGGCCAGGAAAACCATAATTGACTACACATTGGAATTTCAGCCCATTAAAAATAGAGCCAAGTAGAAAATTTCAAATGGAAAAATCTGAAAAACAAATTCACTGGCCAACTGTAGATGACAAAAGAAGAATTCAATGAAGCCAGGTACAGTGGCATACATTTGTGATCCTAGCACTCAGTAAGCAGAGGCAGGAAGATCCCAAGTTTGCAGGCCAGCTTGGGCTGCCTAGTGAGTCAGTGAATGTAGAAAATAGAGGCATATACATCAATATGAAGAGCAAAGTAAAGTGCAATGATATAGAGGTGTGAAAATGTTATGAAAACCATAGTGTGTGTGTGTGCGCGTGTGCGTGCATGTGTGTGTGTGTGTATGTGTGTGTGTGTGTGTGTGTGTGTGTGTGTGTATGAAGCAAAATGAAGAGGAAGTTCCAGGCTCCTATTCTACCATAAATATCCAATGTACAGCCAGCCATAGACTGAGTATCATAAGAGCCGAGGAAACCAAGATTTTGTAACAAGTCACATCAATCAAAAAGTCACATTGAAAATGGCTACAAAGGGTTGGAGAGATTTCTCAGTGGGTAAGAGCACTTGATGTGCAAGCCTATTCAAGACCCACATAAAATCTGGGCAGGACCATATGTGCCTGTAACCCTCAACATTGGAGACGTACCATGTGTATAGACCACAAGAGGAGTGGTGGCTAAAATGTGATCTTTGCATAGAATGGAATGTTATTAACATTAAAATAGAAGGAAAGTCTGGTACATGTTTCAAGATGAATTCACTATGCCTAATGAAGTAGCTAAACCTAAAAGGACAAGTATAATTCCACTTATCGGAAACACCTTGAATGGGCAAATTCATAGACTGAAACAAAAATGTTTGTCAAGTACCATTAGGATATGGAATTTGGGCCACTGATCTGTACACAAAGACATGCTTCAATGACAAATTTAAAGCTTTATAGATTTTGCTGTAATTAAAGTATCTTTACAAAATCAGTAACAAGAAAATTGGGAGATATGACTCATTCAATAGACAGAGGGAAAGCATTAGACAAAATTCAGCACTGAGTCATGATAACAATTACACAGACAGCAACAGCAGAGAATTTACTGAACTACTAGAGGGAATTTACAGAGACTTATAGTGAACATTATATTGATTTTCTACCTCAGAGGTGAAAAAAAAATCAAGGATGCATACTTCTGCCACATTGTACTGGAGATCTTAACTTTTATAATAAAGTAAGGCATAAAAGAAATAAAAATAGAAAATTAAAACATAAAAATGACCTTGCATAATTTGCAGAGATTTATACAATCCAGCAATCTCACTTGTGGGCATTTATCCAAAAGAAATGAAATTAGTTAACTCTATATATCTAGATTCTATAGTCTAGTCCTGTATGCACTATGACACTGTTCACAAAAGAAAAAAAAAAAAAAAGACATTTTCCTGTCTTCTGACATGGATTGTTTTATGGCTTCTACTCCATGGTTTCAGGTGCATTTACTTGAGGTTTGATCCTTGGAGAATTTCTTTTTTTTTTTTTTAGGGGGTGGTGCAGTGAACTTTTGTTGATGGTATTCAAGAGACTAGGGAGGACTCCCTAAGCCCTGCCTGTTATTATGGGGGTCTGGGATGGAAATTGTGAGGGAGATGCTCAGTGTTGGGGGCTGAATTGGGACAGGAACTCCTCAGAAACCAAGGTCCTATCTCTTGCTCTCAATGTCCTTGCTGGGGTTGGTGATACAGGGTTTCTTGCTCCTTGGAGGCCATGGAGGCCATGGGGTCCATGACTCTATTACTGTAGCCATATTCATTGTCATACCAGGAAATGAGCTTTACAAAGTTGTCATTGAAAGCAATGCCAGCCCCAGCATCAAAAGTGGAAGAGTGGGAGTTGCTCTTGAAGTCACAGGAGACAACCTGGTCCTCAAGGTAACCCAGGATGCCCTTTAGTGGGCCCTTGGATGCCTGCTTCACCACCTTCTTGATGTCATCATACCTGGCAGGTTTCTCCAGGCAGCATGTCAGATCCACAATGGATACATTGGGAGTAGGAACATGGAAGGCCATGCTAGTGAGCTTCCCATTCAGCTCTGGGATGACCTTGCCCACAGCCTTGGCAGCACCAGTGGATGCAGGGATGATATTCTGGGCAGCCCCACAGCCATCACGTCACAGCTTTTCAGAGGGGCCACCCACAGTCTTGAGTGGCAGTGATGGCATGGACTGTGGTTATGAGTCCTTCCACGATGCCAAAGTTGTCATGAAGGACTTTGGTCCGGGGGGCTAAGCAGTTGGTGGTGCAGGATGAATTGCTGACAATCTTGAGTGAGTTGTCATATTTCTCATGGTTCACACCCATCACAAACCTAAGGGTATCAGCAGAAAGGGCAGAAATAATAACCCTTTGGGCCCCATCCTTCAAGTGGGCCCCAGCCTTCTCATGGTGGTGTAGATGCCAGTAGACTCCACAACATTCTCAGGACCAGCATCACCCCATTTGATGTTAGCAGGATCTCTCTCATGGAAGACAGTGATGGGCTTCCCATTGATGACAAACTTCCCTTGACTGTGCCATTGAATTTGCCATGGGTAGAGTCATACTGGAACATGTAGACCATGTAGTTGAGGTCAATGAAGGGGTCGTTGATGGCAGCAACCTCCACTTTGCCAGATCCAGAGCAGAAGGCAGCCCTGATAACCAGGCACCCAATACTGCCAAATCTTTTCACACCAACCATCACCATCTTGTCTACAAGATGAGGCTGGCACTGCACAAGAAGATGTAGCTCTGGAACAGGGAGGAGCAGAGACAGAGACTTTCTTTCATCGGTTTTCTTTCCCCAGTTTTGGCTCCAAGTTTCTTAGGGTTGGGGCTCCATGTCTAAGTTTCCTTCCTGGATTATTTCTCCTTCTTGCAGGATCCTTTTACTCTCATCAGAGACTTTGAGAGCAGACAAGTGTTTTCTTTTCCAGGACCTGCTTTCTCTGCAGTCCAGCAGCTGGCATCTGCCTAATGCTATGCGATTGTTCTTGAAATGTTGAAAATGGCAAGCTCTACACATCACAAGGTGGCTTTGGTGTCTTACCTTTTGACTTAGAAGGGGTTAAATGGGGCCAGAGCGAGCAGGGCTGGCAGAGGTCCTGAGTTCAATCCTCAGCAGCCACACAGATGATAGCTCACGGCCATCTGTACAGCTACAGTGTACTCATACACATAAAATAAATAAAAATAAAAAATCTTTAAAAAAAAAAAAAAAAGAAAGAAAAGAAGGGGTTAAATGGCTATCATCCCCTGACTACAAATTCTCTTCACCAAGAGAACATTGTAAAAATGGCAGGATCTGGGTCCCACTCCTGAGGTGACAACTTACATAGTCTTTTGAGGTTTGAGCAGACACAGTGTGACAGTGTGCATGGCAAGCAAAGGGGATAGTTTATTAGTCTGGGACTCTGCCTGAACTGAGTTATGGATAACTCCTCTTCCTCTTCCTTTTCCTCTTCCTCTTCCTCCTCCTTCTTTTGAAGATGTACTTATTTTACTTCACATATGAGCGGTTTTCCCATGTGTATGATTTGGATATCATAAGAGGGTATTGGATTCCCTGGAACTAAAATTATAGATGATTGTAATGTATGTGCTGGGAACTAAAGCAGAGTCCTCAGCAAGAGCATTTTCAGCTCTTAGCCATTGAGTCATCTCTCCAACCCAACCCCCTTCTTCTAATAATGCAGTTGGAAGACCCACTCCTTTGCCATAAACACTGCGCACACCCACCCTCTCTGAACAATGCATTCAGCAACCTTGGACTCCTACCTACTTTAGGCTACATATACACTTCTCTCTAAACAATGGAATAGGTTTCTCTTCCCTTAACATCAATCTAACTTAGTTTCTTTTCAAATTTACTCCCAGTGTATTTAGTTACATAGAATGGATAGGCTGGTCTAGCCTGAATTAGTTTTAGTTGCATATGTAGCAATGTAAAACTATATCTTCAAGTGAATTTATAGAGAGAATCTATTTATTATCCAATGCCTATGCACAAACGGGTGTATATATAATTAAAATCAGAAGTACTATAGGATGGGACATATACAGTAGAAAAATAATTATATGATTTAATATATCAACCATAATAGAGGAACATCTTTGGTATAGCCCTTAGTAACCAAACTCCTCCTTCTCTTAAGCCCTAAAAAGGAGAGTCCCAAAGATTAATTGAGGCCTTTGACTATCTGTCGCTCTTTTGCAGAGTATTTGAACCCACTGAATAGCTTTTAAAAATAAAATCCATGTGAGCCTTTATTTCAATTTCTTGAATAAGAGGCCAAGAACCTAGAAACACCTGGCCCAGACCTCAAGCACCTGTAAGATTCTACCAGGGCTTTAGTTACTCCCCCTCCCAGCATCCTGCCCAGTAACTGTTTCCAGTGAGAGAAGGGCCGCATGGTGACAGTCTTGGCTTCCTCATTTGGTGATGCTCAGCTCCCACTCCTCAGGTAATTCTGCTTAATCTCTTAATTTCCTTACTCTATGCTTAGACTACTCTTAGACTATAAAACAACTCTACTTAAGCACAAACGTAATTGCACAATTGCTGACTTTATGGAATGTGATAGGAATAGAGAATGACATCCATCTATGTCTGGACCTAGTACCTGTACATAGACACACACAGTCATCACCTAATGATGTGGTCCATGATGGACCACACGTACAATGATGGTAAGGTCACGAGGAAGCCGAAAGTTTCCTAGTGAGATTGTAGTCATCCTAAAGTTATAATGCAAAGAACCATGAGTTTGTTTTGAGGTAGGTGTCCAAAAAAAAAAAAAAACCCTACTATGCAGCCAATGATGCATAGCACATAAAATTATGAGCAGTACATAATACTTTACAATGATATGTTTTTAGCTGATGTATTTAAAATATTATGTTTCCATCATTATGCTAGAATGTATTTCTTGTTAAAAAGCATTACTGTAGATCCGCTGCTATGTAACACCAGAAGCAGATTCATAATATTGTGTTTTCTGCCTCTTTCTGGGTAGGATGCTGCAGTAGTTTGAATATGTTTGGCCCTCATAGACTCATTTGTTTAAATGCTTGGGCCACAAGAACTGACACTAGTAAGAGGTGTCCTCGTTAGAATAGGTGTAGCCTTGTTGAAGGAATGTGCCACTGTGGGGGTGGGCCTTGAGGTCTTATGTGTAAAGCTCCACCAGGATGGAAGAACCAGTCTGCTCCTAGCTGCCTTTGGATCAAGATGTAGAACTCTTGGCTCCTCCAGCACCCTATCTGCCCAGAAGCTGCCATTATTCTTGCCATGATGATAATGGCTCTTACTGTCCGTGGGGTCATATTTATATTCCTTCTAAACATCATGCATCCTTTCTCATGTCTGTTATAGCAAAACATCCTTTCACCTGTATCTGCTTCAGGAAAACATTCTTTCATGTGTCTGCTTTAACAAACATCCTTTCAGCTGTGTGCCCCAGCAAAATATCACTTGACATAACTGACTTTCCTAAGAAACCAGAAGTTTTTACTTCAGATGGATGGAGTACCCTTGCTTCTCTAGGGCTGGTACCATGCAAAGTTTAACTCCAACTGTCTACAACAGAGGGGAAGCAGAATCAGTCCTACTACCTACTACTGGGCCCCTGTCTCTGGTTTACTACTGTGTTGTTTTAATAAAAAATATTTTAGAATCTAAAATTCTAAAGTCCCCTTGTGGATCACTCAGCTATTGTCTATTCAAGATTCCTTTGTTGCACTTTAAAAAGAAAAATGAGCCCCAGAGCCCATGAATATGACATATTGAGCCAATAAATGCAGTTTACAAGTAATTATAATTTACATGCAGTTTCCAGAAAGGATTTACAGTATTATAGAAAGTGGAGTCTGGCATCCTGCCAAGTTCTCCAACAGAGATAATCCGCCACCATCTGTGATTCTAGATGCTTGGAAAATCTGTTTTTCAGCGTGGTGTGGCCTTGGGAACTGCTGTTTTATTTACATAGCAAAATGGAAGAATTTTTGTCGGAAGCCAGTGTGTAGGATCTGATCCTATGACTATCATCACTATCGTCACTATGTGTTATGACTTGACTGTGTTCCCTACACAGTTATAAGTTAGAACCTTGATTCTCCATGCCATATGGGTGAGGCCATTCATCAGAGGGATTAATGTCCATCTGACAGGAATATATCCTAATAGGACAAAATTAGTTTATTACAGGTTGGGAAGCGGTCTCCATCAATAAAGTATTGCTGTGCAAGAATGGAGAGACCCAAATTCAATCCCCAGACTACACATATAAGCTGTCTGTGGCAAAAATCTATAATTACAGTGCTGCAGAGATGGAGACAGGCTGGTCCCTGGGCTCACTGGCCAGCCAGTCTAGCTAACATAGTGAATACATGCTTGTGAGAGATTCTATCTCAAAAATAAGCTGGAGAGCAATTGAGGAAGACATCTGACATTGGCCTCTGGTCTCTGTCTCTCTCTCTCTGTCTCTCTCTCTCTGTCTCTCTCTCTCTGTCTCTCTCTCTCTCTCTCTCTCTCTCTCTCTCTCTCTCTCTGACACACACACACACACACACACACACACAAATAGGAGCACATTACAAAGAAAGCATACCCCATTTCTTTCTCTCTCTCTTCCACATGTCTCTACTTGCCCTCCCAATTAATGCCATGTTTCAAAGTAGTGCCATGCCCTTACCAGAGAGAAGGACTTTCTATCATCTAGAACCATGAGCCTAAATAGAGTTATTTTCTTTTCAAGTTATCCAGTCTCAAGTACTCTGCAACAGCAATAGAAAATAGATTAAGTCCTTGTTAAAGGCTTTGCCCTCACTGTACAAGTGAAGATACAGATGCTAATAAATACTAAACAGAATCTTGCCATTGTTAAGTTCAAGGTTTCTATGGTTGGCTCAGTCCAATATTTACACATATTAAAGTATACATTCTCACTGTACTTTATACCTGTCAAAAATCTAATTATACCAGACAGTTTTTCTATCATAAAGCCACAAGATGAGATCTTACTGATTTATTTTGCAGATGGACAAGGGCAGGAACTCACAGTACTGTAATCAACATTTAGTTAAGAATGGTGTTCTTCTTGACAGTATTCTTCAGGGTTATCTAAGCTTCCTTAAAGCATGGGTGCTATCAAGGACACCAGTTAAGTCACAAGAGATTGAGAATGATAGACTCGTTGAGTGTCTAGATAGTCTGGTTACTAGAAAATAGAACAATTCAGCACATTGCCTCTGGCATTGAGTCATGGCAGGAAAAAGATTCACAGTTGAATCCTGTGAAGCAACCCACACCCTTGTTAGATATTTCTTAGATCCTTTGAGAGTTATTTTGCAGCAGAGCAGGGCTTTTTTCCCTCTTCCCTATGCTCCTCCATACCCATTTGATGTGCCCTCTATTACCAGCTGATCTTTTGTGTTCTTGTTTCTGTTTCTCAGAGACCACATCCCTAAACAAACAAACAAACCCCACAAATAATCAGAACAGACTTCACTTTTATGGATAGCAGATGCATGCTGGTAGAAGGAAATATGTGGAGATGGGTGTCCACTCTTGGATGCTGATATTCAAGCTATATTTTCATACGTTGTCAAGTAAACGTGGCACACCATGTGAAAACATCATAGCCTAAAGCAACTTTATATGATGCTGACATTTGATTTAAAAGACAGCTCTCTCTAAACACGGTTACATAATCTTAACTTGAATACCTTTAAGTAACTTTTACCCTTGAAAATCTCAGCATCACTTTGCTATCCTGAAAATTCCAATATTCTAATGACCACTTTGCTTTCTTTAGCTATGGGTTTTTTGACATGATAATTTGATTAATTGCATAATTTCTCTCTTGCTTTTACTCCCTCCAAACCCTTCTACATACATTCTCTAAATTTATGGCATCTTTTTTCACTAATTGTTATTGCATACATATATGTATGCACATATATGTTCTTAACTGTAACCTAGTCCATCCGTATAATGTTAATTGTATATATGTTTTCAGGACTGGCAACTTGACTTTGGACAACCAGTTGGTGTGGTCTTGCCTGGGGAAGACCACTTCTTCCGCCCCTAGCTTTCTTCACTTGGCTATAGTTCTTCATATAGGGGTGAAGCCTTGTGTGCTTTTCTGTGTCCACTCTGGCATATCCATTGGTGTCACTCTTGTTCAGCTCACATTTGGGCAGTCATATTGGTGAGACTTTATAGATACAGCTTCTGATGTTACTAGGAGACACAATCTCACTCTATAGATTTTTTAAATCTAGCTGGAAACATGAGGGGACAGATAGACAGGGACATTTGTTAACCCAAAGAAAGCTTGTTGACTAGGCAAGTAAGTTCATGAGCTAGCCCTCTCCCTGTATGCTATCATCTTAAGATCAGAGAGGAGTCTGCTTTCCTTTGGGCAACCCACTAACAGTCTTTGAATGTCTATGGTGTGCAGAGCATAGGTATCATCTTGGATAGTATAGTCAGTGCTAGAAAAGCAGTAAGTAGAAACACAACATCTGTCTGGCATGAACACACCATCTCCTTTTTCTTCTAGCCTTTTCCTCCCTTGTATTCACTACAGCAGCTCTCTGCAGGTCTCTAGCTTCCACCTGCTTCCATGCAGGCCTGAGAGCACTTAAATCTATCGTGTTGCACCCTTGCAATGCCTCTTCCTTTCCCCGTGTAAAAATATGGCAGACTGTGGATAAAGCCAAGAGTGTAGTCTTTGGTCATGGTAATGGTAGTATTTAGAAGATGGCTCCCTCTCCCACAATCCTCCTCTAGCCCTGCAAATCTCTGCTCAGGGTAATACACTGTTCTACCTATTTCCAGGAGTTCCTTGTACTGAGAGTTTCTTCAGTAACTTGGCATGTGTGAAAGTAGAGGCAGTGTGCTCTTGTGTAAGGGAAAGCCTGTTCCATGTCCTCCATGTTTCACAAAGACCACATTAAATCTTTTGGGGGAGGGTAGAGATGAAGGTTTCTGCTTGTGACCATTCTGTGTTCTATAAACATGAGCATGGGACAAAAATTCAAAAACCTACCTGGCAATGATGGTGCTCATGGGCGGCTCATAGATGCTTTTCTGCCACAGGTGACATTTCTTCCAGTTGCCACTGATATTGTTGATTATTTTTCTTTTCCACGAGGGTATAAGGCTTGGCTTTGGGGAGAGACCAATCTCTTTTGGCAACTGATGTCTTGCTAAGATCTTTTCTAGGCCAGAGAATTCAGGCTTCTCACCTGGTGGCAGAATAAGTATTAATAGAATTCAGTGTTTATTCCTACCCCTGCATAACATGATTCTGAAATGTGTTTGTGTGTGTACATGGTACTTAAGATGGAACAATCTCAGGGTTGCCTGTGTGTTGGGCACACCCTCCAGATGTATTTTTGCAATTTAGTAATTCCTTCTTAGCTCTGTCATCCCTTTATCCCAGCAATATTACTTATATCTAAGAGATGCATTGATTGACTATTAGTGCCTGCTTTAAGTATGCTAGGACCACTAGCATGTAGATGTTGTTGGTTCCTTATGTATAGTTTACAAACTAATAGTAAGTTATAATACAATTATTATTATTATTATTATTGTTATTGTTATTGTTATTATTATGCATTTTGCTCCTAATTTGGAACTCCATCTTCCTGCTATTTTGCCTAAGAACTATTCTGAATTTGGAGACCCAATAATTGAGACTTAGGATTTAGACCTGTCTCTCCTACTGCTAGAATTCTCTGGGTGGTGAGTAGCAGTCAGAATGCCAGAATGGTGGGACCACCTTGAGAGAATGAGGTGATTCCAGAGGTTTACACCTTGCCGTCTGAAATGGAATAGTGCCCCACTCTGGTTAGATAGCAGCTCTGTGAATGGTACACGTTGCTAGTTATTTCTCCAGGTGATCTTGGACTAGCTCAGATACTCTCCTCACTTGTTTTCAAGGACACTATGGAGTGTTCAAAATATGTCTTGAAGTAAAGGAGAGCTAGCTAGACAACACAGGTTCTTTGCCAATCTTCCAGTTAGTTCGAAACATGATATTGTTCAATGTCCTATCTCCATGACTCAAATGACCCCAGGGTGTGAAAACCAGGATGGGTGGCTTTCCAGAGTCACTCAGCCATGGAGCCAAAAGGACACAAACAGTCAATACTTCAGTGATTCTGAGAAGCTTCTCTGGCCTGGGGAACCAGCTCCCAATGCACCATGGCTTCTGTTGTCCCTTCCTGCCTATCTGTGAATAATAAACCCGCTTTGTTTTGGGCTCATACAGGGCAGGAGTTGTCCTGTCATACTGGACTCAGACAAGTAAGAAAGCAATGTTCAGGCTCACTGAGAAGCCGCTTTTTAGGCTATTACTTGCTGTAAGACAGGGGGATCTACAAAGTCACTTCAAGATTTGGGAAGATATTCCAAACACCAAGGAGAGGCTAGTAGCCTGTTCTCCAGGCTGTGGGACTGATGTACCAAAATCCAGACAGAAGAAATAAAGATGCTTGGCAGATGCCATCCGGCAAGGGCAGGACTCTGCGTTCCCAAACTCACTTTTACCAAGCCATCCGTAATCTTGCTTTTAATCACTTTTAATTCAGACCTGTTCATTGCATTCTACATTCATGTCACACCCATTGACTGCATCACATTGAGCTAACTGGATCCTAACAAAATTCGTTTTCTGCTGCAAGACATGAAATTAGTACCAGAATGAAACAGTACCTTTCCTACAACAAGGCACTCTTGCCACAGGGAGTGACAATAATTGCAAAGAAAGCAGAGAGGGAGGGAAGAAGGAAAGAAAAGGGAGCAAATGGAAGGGAAAGCTAGTTGAACTACACAGTGTTTATTTGTGACATAGAGCACCTGAATTCTATGATGATACAGATTTCTTAACTCTTCAATTGATAACAATTTAAGAACAAAAAGCAAGTAGCTCCACAAACCATCTGGATATATTAGAAGGCAGGACATAGGTCATCCTATCACGCTGGAATGGCAACACAGAGGTTCAGGGTAGATGCAATAGTTCTAAATTATCTCAGATGCCCATCATTTCAGAATGAACGACTGATGGTTCTTCCTATAGCATGGAAATGAAGGGAGACCCTAAAACAGCAAGAATTTTCTCAAAAGAACCATTGCTTGCTAATTTAACTAAATGGCATGTGACAATGAATAGGTCCACCCCAAGGGTCTCAAACCTATCCCAAAAATTGGCTCAATAACAGAACTGTGAACCATGATGAAACCCACCTCTAACTATTGCCATCAGTGGTCATTTACTTATTTCAGTAACCAGGAGCAGCCCTCCCTTGTCCTGACTTCCCCCCTACACACAACAAAAGGGAGGTGACAGAAAGGGAGAGAGAGGGAAAGAGGGAAAGGGAGGAGTGGAGAGAGAGACAGAGAGAGAGAGAGAGAGACAGAGAGAGAGAGAGAGAGAGAGAGAGAGAGAGAGAGAGAGAGAGAGAGAGAGAGAGAACAAAGACTCTCTATGAAGAAGGGATACCAGAATCTGCTCAGAAGGGCAGGATTTATACGTCTGAGAGTGGAGTGATTTTCTTTCCTCCTTCAGAATTGGGTAATTTGGGCTAGCATGGTCTAACTGTTCCTGCCATAGAAGGGCTTCCCTATTTTCTCAGGAAAAATAGGGAACAGAATCAGGAAGTCAGATGTCCTAGATATTAACTGAAAAGGACATTGATTTTCCTCTCCTTGTCCATCTTCCTACCCAGGATCTACCTGACTTCTAGCTCTTGGCTTCACTTGCAAGTGAATTGTTTTACCTCAAGTGAATTGTTTATAATTTTTTTTTTACGTACTACAGTGGTTTGAATGAGTATCCCCTAAATGTCAGTATACAGAGAGTTGGTCCCTATGGGGTTTCTCTTGGGAGGTGCTATATCTTTAAGAAACAGGGTCTAGGGGAGATACTTGCCTCATTGAAGTGTGCACTTGAAGGAGAGAGTAGAATGCTGGTCTTTTCCTCTCATTTTCTACTATGGTTTGAGATGTAGTCACTCACTTGTTCCTACACACAGTTTCTGTAGTGTGCCAAGCCATCCTCATCAGACCTGAGCCAGTGCAGGAGTCACTGCATTGATTCAACTAGGATGAGTTGCCTGTGAGCTTCATGGATCTGCCTGAGGCCTTCTCTCAGCACTTGCGTTACTGACACCACTGTGCTCAGTTTTGTTTTGTTTTGTTTTTGTCTGAGTGATGAGGATCAGAACTCAGGGCTTTCTGCTTGGGCAGAAAACCCTTTACCCCCTTGTCCCTGACCTTCGCGTGTCTCTTTAAATGGGATTCCCACTATAGGAGAGTTACTACAGCTGGACACTTCTAAAACAAGGCACCTAACTGCAACCCATGAAAGCTATGGGCAAGAAGTACTAGTGTCATTGTTAACCCACATCTATGGTGAGAAGATGAAGCACCATATAAGCAGAATCTCTCCAAAATTTAAACCTGCTTCTCCAACCTCAATCAGGTACTGCATCTTCAGTTTTAATGTTGAGTTTGCATAGCAAAAAAAAATAATAATAATACAAGAGATTTCCATTGGAATAAAGTCAAACCATTCTGAAAACTCTACAGTACCTCATTCTGTCCTCTATTTGATGATGCCTTTATGTCTGTATTATTTTAGGCAGTCACACATATATTTGTATATTCAAATGCATAGTTGTCTTTGAATATAAACTCAAACATAGTATGAATCATACTATATGTCTCCTTTTGCAACACATCCACTACTACACTGTGTCTTTTAGTTATTTGGATGTTAAACCTTTTTTTATGGATTGAATCTTAAATGTGCTCCAAAAGTCCATATACTGAAGGCTGCTTTCCCAGCCTGTGGTGCTGTTTGGAAGTGAAACCCGTGGGATGGACACGGGGAAGTGAGGGTGTGCTCTTGAAGTGGATATTAGGATTGTGGCCCCTTCTTATTTCTATCTTTGTTTCCCAGTCATCAGTTTTGCTCTATTTAAGATTCTCAGGGCTGGTGAGGTGGCTCAAGTGATTAGAAGACTGGTTGGCTGCTCTCCCAGAAGTCCTGAGTTCAATTCCCAGCAACTACATGGTAGCTCAGGACCATCTATAAAGGGATCTGATGCTCTCTTCTGGCATGCAGGTGTATATATAGACAGAGCACACATATTAAAATAAATAAATAAATAAATAAATAAATAAATAAATAAATAAATGTTAAAAAAGTTAAGATTCTCACCATGATGTTCTTCCTCATTACAGGTCCAAACACAATAGGGCCAACCATGAACTGAAATCTCTTGAAGCTATGAACCTTGAAGTTGCTTTATCTCAGGTATTTGTTAGGTGTCTCCAATAGAAAGCCAGCTGACACAACCATCTTTATAACAGGAGTCTACCAGATTGATCTAATCATTTACTCTTTATGCTGCTGAACGACATTGGACTGTTAAGGTCCTCACCACTATAAACAATCCTTAGCTACACTCTGTACAAGTTAGGTGTGTGTGTGTGTGTGTGTGTGTGTGTGTGTGTGTGTGTGTGTGTGTGTGTGTGTGTAGCAAGATAGATGGAAGAGGGGAGTTGCTAATGTGAAGGACAGGCATATGTAAGAAGTTCTGGATTTTTCTGTCACATCCATGTCATAGTCTGAAGATATAAAGTACTACTTAGGTGGATGGTTTGAATGCTCGACTTCAGATGGTGCCACTATTTTTGAGTGACTCCAGAGACTTGGGGAATGCACTCAGACTGGAGGAAGCAGGTGACTGTGGGCAGGTTCTTGGAGGACACATTATTCCTGTCAACTTTCTGTTGTGCTTTCTGCTTCCTAGTGAGCTATGTCACTTGTCCCCACAGTTGTAATATTCAAATGAACCTCTAAACCAAGCACCTCTTTCTTTTAGTTGTGTCTGTCAGGTAGACAGTGAGAGACGGCTGATTTGTGGCATTTTATGCTATGGCCTAAACATCTGAGGAAAGTCTAGTAAACACCAGGGTTCCTTCTGTACATAAAATGTCTATTTGTACATGGTTTGTATGTTTAACTTGAACATTCTTTAAGGCACAGAGGGTTCCCTTAGGTACAGAGTCATTGTGGTTCCACACACTATGGCATTTTTCTTCCCAGAACCCTGACTTTAAGAGATCCTATAAAACAAACAAGCAAACAAACAGATAAAAACAACAAAACCAGTAACCAACTGAGTAGGGCTGTGTGTCTTTTTAACACCTGCTTTATTAATTTCCTAGCACTGTTGTAATAGTACCTCAAATAGATGCAAGTGGATGGACTAAAACGACAAATTTATCTCGAGGCTGGAGGTGATCAGTAGGCCATGTTCCCTCTGGAGCCCCTGTGGGGAGGGGGGAGCTTTCTTTGCTTTGTCCTAGTTCCTGACACTTTCCAGATGGCCAAGAAATCCTTGGGACTCCTTGGCATCACTTTCTATCCCTGCCTCTCTTGTCCCATGGCCACTTTCCTCCTGTATGTATCTTCTCATGAGATGTTCGCCTGGACATAATAAGTTATATTCATTCCCTTGGAGATGGTATTCCCAAATGTGGCTACCATATGGGGTGCTAGAGTTAAGACTGCAGGATATCTCTTGAAAGGGACACAATTCAACTCTTAACACCAGGAAGCATGCAGCGGTGACCGGCTGGTACCACAGCTGCCCTCTAACCATAGAGCAAACAGGGCAATATTGGAAGCCACTTGTATTAAGTATGCATATATATGTATACATACTTTTATATTGTATATAATATATAAATTTATATAATTTACACACACACACATATATATATACATACATATATGTGTAAATATATACATACACACATACATACATCTGGAGGTATAAGGAACAAGAGTTTGGATTTTCCACAATATTAATTAACGCCTCTGGAAAATAATAGTTTTGAGCCACATGGAGTAGAATCTCAAGAGGTGTTTCATACAAGTTAAGGAAATCTCACTTGAAATAGGATGGAAGAGTACTGTCCAAAAGCTGGGGAAGGGTAGTGCTATTATTTGTATATGCATTTCTTTCAAAAATTGCTATCTTGGTGACAGAATGATGGTTCAGTGGTTGAGAGCATTTGCTGCTCTTGCAGAGGACCCTGGTTGAATCCCCATCCTCTACAAGGCAGTTCGCAACTGTGTTCGCCTCCAGTTCCTGGGGATCGACTGCCCTCTTCCATTCTCTGCAGGCGTCATGCACACACACACACACACACACACACACACACACACACACACACACACACCGTGCACTTACACACACACAAAGGCAAAATGCTCATACACATAAGGTAAAAATAAATAAATAATAAACTCATTTTAAAGTATTTACTACCTCAACCCAAGGAAGTGGGAGTTGGAGGTGGAGCATTTCGAAGGTGAGGCAGTCATGGGGCAAGAACACTCATAGGATCGGTGCCTTCATAAACAGCTATGAGAGCTTTTGCCTCTCTCCTCATTAGGGCAAGAAAGAAATGAAAGGGAATGTTGTCCATGAGTCAGAAAGCCCTCAAAAGACACTAAATCTGCTTTGATCTTATACCTCCCAGAACCCCAGAATGTAAGAAACAAGTTTCTGTTGTCTCCGAACCATCCCAGATAATGGTACACGGGTACAAAACCTGGCCTAGACGGGTAGGGAAAGGGAAATATTAGGCAGAAAGTGAGGAGAGGAGAGGTCTTTAGCAATGATGCCATGTGGTGCTGGAGAGAAAGGCTTGCTAAGTTCCTCTGCCAGAGCATAGGGGTGTCGAGTCGTGACCTGGTATTTCACTACTAGGGAAGAGGCTGTCGGTCCCCTTCCTTTCCTCACTCTGGCACTCTTGTCAATGGTTCAGAAGCCACCAAAGGAAAAGCTGAGACAGTAAAAGACAGAAACTCAACACATTGCCATGCCTTCCCTTGGCTTCTACGTCTCAGTACACCAGAGCAGAGGGAAGCAGAAAGAATTTATACGTGCTGTGAGTGAATTTAGAGTGCTTGTCTTAGAATTGATATTTCATTATCAATACAGACACTCCCCTTCCCCCCCACCCCCCAGTGGCCTAATACTCCTTGATGTGTTTATCCATTTTCTGGATACCTGCAGCTCATCCTGTGAATTGCCTGTCGAAGCAGCTATTTTATTTAAACAGCTTAAAATGTATGTGTGTTCTTTATGCAATATATAATGTAAACTGGATATATGGATTTATTCACAACACCCTGGATTGAGAAGTAGAGATTCATTTGAATAGAAGTGACCAATTTTGCCCCAACAGTTTAAAGTTGTATAATCTGGTCCTCACCTAGAAACCTCTCTCCACCAATCTCAAAATCCACCCCCTATCTTAATTTGTAACGTGAGTACATGGGTACATGGCTGTATGGATTTTCATCTTTCCACAGGTGTGCTTTGCCTAGAGATGAATGGCAACTTATCTTGGCTCATGAAAGGTGATGTAAAGAAGAGAAAATGACCTCTACTCATGGGCAAAGTCCACAGGCCACTTTGAGAACACAGGCTTATTAAGCCTGTTATGTGGCAAGGGTCTCGTGAACTGGGAACACCTGTAATGTCAAGAAGTTAGTACCCACATCTAGAAGAAGAGGGTTCACACCACCATGCAAATATAAGCACTCTCATCCGCCCTCTACCCACATACATTTGATCTTGTCCTCTTCGCTTCTGTAGGAGTGAAGCACTTCCACCAGGTGATTTGGGAGCAACTTATGAACGTTAGAGAGAAAGTCAAATGTGTGACACAGAACATCAGGCTGGCTATAATTTTTTGGCTTTTCTTCAGTGAGGAGTTCTTCGGTGTCTATATCCACATCCATGATGGTCTTCTAAGTTACAAAGGCAGCAGATCGCGTGAAACCTAGAGACTTGCCATGTAAGCCTCTTTTGTCTCAGCTTGCTGCCATCTCCAAGAGGAGATGGTGGAACCTACTTTCTGGTCTCTGACTTCTTTGCATTCTGAGTGTCACAAAGGCCCAGGTATTGGCCTGGAACCCCAAGAACTTGTTCTGCACCTTCAAAGCACAGAAAAGCTGCCCATGGAAGGTATCCTGCCAAATAATTCAGAGATTTTCCACAGAAACTCCAGTTTCTTGTCTGGATGTGGATGAGTTCTGAGGCGAAAGGGCGAGCTTTCCTGAAAGGAAGGAGATTGGTGTGCACATAGCCTGTGCTGTGTTCCCTTCCTAGAGGTCTCGAATCTGGTGTGTGCATAATTAAGACTTCACAGACCTAGGAGGCCCCCAAAGAGAGTGGTTACATCAGTGCTGCCCCCTGTAGATCCGAGGAAGAGCTTTATGGTCCAAAACTAAGGAAATGTCCAGAGTAACACAGGTAAGAGGGCCATCTGCCATTTATTCTTTTTTCCAGATTTACAAAGGAAACAAAGCCAAACAAACACCTAAAACCTTCTTAGTGTTAGTTTTCCTTCACTGTAGACCAAGGGGCAGAGGATAACACACGTACTAGGTAACAGTGATGCCCCAAACTTCATAGCCCAGCTGGAGCATTGAGAAGTGACTGAGAACCACTCCCCAGTTTGAGGTGAAAATGCAAATAATAAGGTGTTTCAGGAGGAAGAGGGGCAAGGCCGGGATATCCTGGCATCTAGTTCTGCAAGAAAGCAGCACCAGAAGGGGATATAGAATTGGCAAGTGAGTAATCAAAAGCTGCTTACTTTCAGCAATTTAACTCTTTAACTCTTTGCTATGCTGTGGCCAAAAGCCACTGGCTTCTGGCAATTTAACTTCTGCCAATAGCAGCAGGGAATTAAGAATAAAGGCTTAGTTACTTGGATTCTTTTTTTTTTTTTAATATTTATTTATTATATGTAAGTACACTGTAAATATCCTCAGACACACTAGAAGAGGGCATCAGATCTCATTACAGATGGTTGTGAGCCACCATGTGGTTGCTGGGATTTGAACTCAGGACCTTCGGAAGAGCAGTCACTGCTCTTAACCACTGAGCCATCTCTCTGGCTCAAGGGCCCCTTGCTGGCCAGGTGAGAGCCTTGGAGTTCCTTAACTCTTCATGAACCAGAGAGAAAAGAAAAAGAAGAAAGTAAGTCAGACACACAGATATGGAGAGGGAGAGGGAAACACACACACACACACACACACACACACGCACACACACACACACACTTTGGTTGGTCCCACCACCCGTTTCATCAATTTCACAAGGGCATATGCATACTTATATACATACACATATACCTACATACATATGTATGCATATACATATAGACAGAGAGACATATAGACATTTTGCACATGCACATAGACACATATGCATATACATATACACATACACACACATACACATACACACACGCACACACACCATATACATACACATACATATACATACACATACATATACATATACTTTTGGTGGATAGAGCAGAGCTCCAACAGTCACACTTTATTTTCTCTCTTTGGCAATTTATACATTCTTAGACAAAAGTTCTTTATAAAATACAGCATAGATAAAATGTTACAAAAAAGGAGAGCTACAGAAGGATGTAGAAAGTAAGTTCAAAACAGTGTTTCATTATAAGTTCACAGCAACAGTTTCACATGGCCTTGCTTTATCATAGTGCACACCTGTGGCCTCATCCTTGGACCTGACCTAGAATGACTGTTTTTCCTTGATCTGTCCTAAGCCTATCTTTCTTCTTAGTGCAGTTTGTGAAAGCTCATTGTCTTTCTCAGTATGCAGCCTTTACTTACTACTCTATGAGGAAGGGGGACATTCTATTCTTGATTCAAACTTTATACATCTTTTTGGCAAAATAACTAAAACTGTCTCCTTAAATTTTTTCTCCTAAACTTATTTGAATCAAACCAGGAATTCTATAAAGTTATTAATTCATCTAAACAGTATGAATTCATGAAAGCTCATCTTTATGTTTATTTGTATGTTTGCCCAATAAGGTGGGCTGATGCCCAGGAATCATTAGGCTATGTAATAGTGGCAGGAAAGGCATACCAGCAGCGAGGAACAATTCTGGGATGAAGTCTCTGGGACTGTACCTCTCTCCAGAGCATACCTATTGTAGCCATGCAAAATGGTGGCCCATCTCCAGGAAACTCATTTGCTTGCCATAGCCTTTCCTAGATGGCTTTTGTCAAGTGTGGTTAGAGTTGCCTCTTGGTTTTACCCCCACCAGCTAGCTAGGGCACCAGGGTTCCCTACGATTACTGAACTCCAAGACTGGCTTGCAAGTCATAATGCAAACTGGTGAGAGATTAGGAGGATCACACGCATGCTTTCTTGGTATTTTCTGCTCATCTTGGACAGAATTTTAACCATGCTGCAAAGCCCTCACCAAGATTTTAAAATAACATGGCTGTACCCTATGGAATATTTGGGTCCAGAGCAGGAAATAAGCAATTCCACTCTTTTATCCTCAACTTGCAAACTAAAAACTTGAAGGCTTTTAAAAAACAAAGCCAAAAAAAAAAAAAACCCACATATAAACCTATTTAAAATAGTTTATAGAACTAATGAGAACCACTTGAGTACAATGTGCTTCTCAAAATTACATATTTTTGGCTAGAAAAAGCAATTGTCTTTGAAAGGACAGAATATGTTGGTGACTGGAACACACATACTCTAGCTTCTTTCTTTTAAGCAAAGCTGAATACATTACTCTAAACCTTCATTGTCATAAATAGCAAAGGAAGAAACCATGTTTTAAGTGTATTCTTTATATGCTGTGTCAATTAATCTAACTATAACAAAATACAGTGGGTCTGTATCTTGGGCAGCACCAGGCCCAGAGGAGTAAGGCTCCTTACACAAGAGAAAGGGAAGGCTTATTAATCATAGTAGGGAAAGACAGGACAGGGGCCATTTCCAAAACAGTCTCCCTCTAGGGAAAACAAACAAACAAAAACCCCAAACAACAAAAACCACAAGAAGTTCATTAGGAAAGCTGATACATAGGCATACAGGAGAGCGCTTTAAGAATGGGCACATTCTTGAGCATGCTCTGTTAAAGGTTATAATCTAGGAAGAAAAGATGACATGCACATTTGCTTAGCTCATGTGGAGCACATGCTTGAAAGGTTAAAATAGTGAACAGCCATGCATCTGGGCACACTCACCTTGCTTCCCGAAGCTTGGGCTGAAAATAAAGGAAAGGACATGTTGACATTGTATTAATATGGGAATTTGTTTCTAAAGGTGGCCTGCCTTTACCATCTAATAATATGTGTGTATGTACGTAAGTACATATGTACGTATATATGTATGTGTGTGGGGGAGGGGTGCGGGGGTATCATGTCACCCTGACTGGCCTGTAACTCCATATGCAAACCAGGAGGGATGGCCTCAAACTTGCAGAAATCTATTTGCTTCTTCCTTGTGAGTGCTAGGATTAAGGATATGCACAACTATGCCTGCTCAGGACCACAGTCTGAATTGTTGCTCTAAATATTACTTGATGGAATGAATGTTCATAGCTAACTGAAGCTATGGACATTGGCTGAAACCAGAAGTAGATCATGATTATTAAAAGTTATCCTTGACAAAAAAAAAAAAAAATGGCTATGATCAAGAAGAGCAAACAGGGGATGACTCTGTAGTTAAGAGCATTTTGTTTGCTGCTCTTGCATTGGGCTCAGGTTTGGTTTTCAGCACACACGTGGCAGCTCACAACCATTTGTAATTCCAGTTCCAGGAATTCCCACACCTTCTTGTAGCTTCCACAGACTCTAGGCAAAACATTCATACATATAAGATAGTAAAACTTTGCCGGGCGGTGGTGGCGCACGCCTTTAATCCCAGCACTTGGGAGGCAGAGGCAGGCGGA
>NW_022196913.1:39238984-39263145 GCF_008632895.1 Mastomys coucha | reverse complement strand
TTTTTCTAAGCACATGTGGTGGAAAGCACTTTGTCATGAGAGCTCAGTAAGGCAGGAAGACTGGCCACATACTGCTGTTAGCCTGCAAGAGAGGGTGAGTTGCCATGTGGGCCAGTGGCTGCCTAGGCCTTGCCTGAAGCCTCATTAATTAAATTGATCCCACAGCAGCGCAGGGCAGCACCTGGGTTGTTTTTCCTCGCTTACGGCTCTTAGGTAACAGGTAACTCTCTTCCTTCCTTCCCTCTTTTTCTCTCTCTTTCTCCTTTCTTTCTTCCTCCTCCTCCTCCTTTTCCTTCTCCTCCTCCTCCCCACTTCTGTCTGTCTTCTTCTTTTTGTTCTTGTTTCAAAGAGAGCTCCTGTGTCTCCGGAGCACCTTCCACTGCCAGCAAGTCATAGCTGTGCATTCGACAAGGCCAGCTGGCTCCCAGAAGGACGAGTGTTCAGCAATGTCCAGAGAGAGAAGATCATCTCCAAGTTTCTCAAAGGAAGCGTCCTGAAAAGAGTGTTTGGCTCTCAGCAGCTGAGGTGGGAAGGCCCCAATTCCCAGAGAGAGGATCCCAGTTCAACCAGTTCTAGCACCACAACGTAAGTCTATATTGAAAAGTAGACCCAAACTCAAGGTAAGCTCTTCCCAGAGGGCCAGGAAACCAGCTCTGTACCAGCATCCAGAGAACCAGAAGGCTTAGGAGGAACTGCACACCCAGGTCCAGTGGTAAGAGCAAAATAAAATAGGAAACATGTGACTGAGAACGTGTTCAAAGTACCAGCTATAACACCTGCATAGGAGGTGGGGTTCACCAATGTGTGTCTCTTGTCTGGGGAAATGTTCTCAGATATATCATTATCATCCACTGTATGAATAAGTAGATTCGAAACAAAATTTCTTGTATTTTTGGAATAAAATGGTAGCTACCCAAATAAGATGGCATCATTAAGGAGGCAAACATTAAAGGTTAATTTTGTTGTTGTGTTTGTTTTGTTTTGTGTTTTGTTTCCCCAGACAGGGTCTCACTATGTAGCTCTGGCTGTCCTAGAACTCATTCTGTAGACCAGGCTGCCCTTGAAGTTATAGAGATCTGCTTACCTCTGCCTCCAAATAATGGGATTAAAGGCATGTGGTTCTACTCCTGGCAAACACTGAGTTTTAAAATAAAACTTTAAAGTAGAAAAAGAGAGAAGAAATCCTTCCAAGTAAAAACATGTTACTCAGGTTTCTTTAAAAGGAGTTATACAAACACACACACACAAAACAACTAGCATGCTTATGATTAATGATCACAAAAACAAAGGCCTAAGTTGGGATGGAGAGAATCAGCTACTACCAAAAAGTACAGCAGATGGGGAGAGGGGGTTGAATAAAATCAAATTATTGATCTAAAATATATGCCAAATATCATCTGTCCACCACTGATTTGAAATGTTTCCCATTAGTTGAATGTAGTTTTTATTTATTTATGAATAGGATGTCTACAAGCATGTCTGCACACTGCACACATGCCTGGTACAGGAGGCCAGAAGACGGCATCGAAGTTCTTGGTACTGGAGTTACAGTGTGAGCTGCCATGTGGGTGCTGAGAATCAAAGCAGCTAAAGTGGGCCTAATGGACACTCAAGTGCCTGGCCCATGGCTTGTTCTCTTTTCCTGGGATTCAGACCTCCTCTGTTGAGGGTTATAGAGATGGCTCAGCGGTTTAGGGTATCCCTTGTTCTTGAAGATGACCTATGTTCGATTCCCAGCAACCCAAATCAAGAAGTTCACAACTATTCAGACACATAAGTAAATTAATAACAAACCTTCTCTACTGCAGTTTGAAGAAAAGATTGGTAAATGCCACCAGTCAGAGAACATTCAAACTTATTCTAGTTCAATTTTGAAAAGGAAAGGAACGGTCTCCCTCTGTCTGAGCTAAAGGACTGCTGATTTAGAGTAAGGCCATCTTGAGACTACTCCGAAGAACTTGATGCTGGCCATGGCTTGGTGTTCAGTCTGACAAAAATATTATCAACAAACAGATGGTTAAGACATCTCTTCTCAATTCTTGACATAGTGACACACCTCTTTAATCCCAGCACTCAGCAGCTCAGGAGACAGAGATCTTGAGTTCGAGGCCAGCCTGGTCTACACATTGGGTTCCAAACTAGTCAGGACCACAAAGAGAAACCCCTGCCTCAAAAACAAAACAAAAACCCCTCAAATGTCATTACTGACATTTTGATAGTCATTTACTTATATAGAGAATTGCTCTTAAAATTTTTTTCCCTATACCAAACTTCTGGGGAAAGACCTTATATGTATACAAATTCAATTATAGTATATGTATGTGTGTGTATGTGTGTGTATAAATTTCTCTCTTAATTTGTAGAGGTGTCAAGAAACACTCATTTGGGTTACAAAACTGGCTTCTTACAATATAAATGTATCCTAGACTTGAAAGAAAAGTTAAAGCTAGGGATGTGATATCAGCAGGAGTATTATTCTTCCGTTTAAGTATTTAATATTTTGTGGTTTTGTGTAGTATAAGCATTGGTGAAATGCCTGACATCTATTTGGTTTAGCATGTGTCAGGTAAATCTCCTGGCTTTATCTGTGGGCCAGGACATGGCTACCATACAGGCCTACTGGCCACTGCATGAGTCCTCAAGCCCACCCCAAGAGGATCTGTGGAGCCTCACGAGAGGCTGAGACCCTTGGGAAGAAAAGCAATGGGGAAAGGCCTGGGAACGCCCTAAAGGGTCTAAAAGGTCCCAGAAATTTTAAGACGGCCGGAGAAGGTGGTCTTCAAGAGTCCAGAAGTTTCTCAGGGGTCTACGAAGGACTAGTTAGGCTCGGCAGCCCAGAGACCCTATGAGGCTTGGGCCGGTGTGGAACATGGAGCGGCGGTGGCGGCCACGCTCTGCCCCAGTTGCCGGGCGACGCTTCCTCCTGCCGCCCGGCTTGGTCCGGGGTGCGACCCCGCCGGGGGGCGCCGGCGGCCCGCAGCCGCTGTTCTCCCTCCCTGTCCTCCCACCGCAGGAAGGCTGGGGCCCAGCCAGAGCCCGCCGAGCTGTTCGCCCAGCAAGAGGAGGAGCCCGTGCCCTGGGCTGGAGACCAGGAAGACAACAAAGACGAAGACAACGACAACAACGACGACGACGACGACAACAACGACGACGACGGCCAGGACACGTGGGACTTCGAGGTGGACGAGTAAGAGCCCCAGCCACCCTCGAGACTCCATGATGTCCTGGGCCAGGAAGCCAGCCACAGCTCGGAGAGAAGGGGGACGTGCATCTTGCAGACCCCTTGACAGGCGATCAGCCAGCTCCTTGATTCTAGCCCTTCCTCCCAGTGACCTGCCTTCCTGTGGGGCACACACTTGAGTGATCCCCAGCAGCGCCCCCTGCTTAGCAGCCTATACTACCTTCTGCAATCTTTTAGCCCCAGAATCCCACATGTATATTGCAACGGATCACTGCCTGTTGGTTTACAGACTACCTGAACTATAACTATTTCCTGGAGACAATACTTTGTAAACTACTGAACAGATCTACAGGCCACTACAGTGGTTTGTAACTTTTCTAAATATCCAGAACTTAATCCAGTGATTGCACTCTCATATAGCTCTCTACCGAATATGTGTATCTTAAATACTACCAGGAATTGCAGAACACCAAACAATTTGGTGATAGAAAATGCCTGGCCCTCTAAGCCTTTTAGTGCACTATGAATGGGATTCTTGCCTGGTTTATGTGAAAGGTAGTTTTGCTTTTGGGTGGGACCTATTTTGTTTTGAATAACTAAAAATAGGCTTGAGGCCTATTTTTAAATTATAGATAACTCATTGTAATTTTTTTTTCCAATTTGTCTTACATCTTGTCTGACGTCTAGTCTCTGGGGTTCATTTCCTAATACTTGGTCAATTAGCTCTTGCCATTTATTTTTATCTGTGCCTGGTATTGGAATGGCTTGGGGCTAGTTTCTAATGCTAGATGGCTCACCACTCTGGCTTTCTAAGCTTTTGGTGTTGTGGTGGTGGTGGTGCTAGGATTTAAAACCCAAGGTCTCAACCTTCCCCTAAGTGTACCTGTTCCACTACCTGTACAGGACCTTAAGGGAACAGAAGAACAGCTCCAAGAAAATGGGAAGAAAAAGCTCTGAGAGCGGTAGCACCAGCCTGCATGTGTCGAGCATCTCTCAGGAGGTATGCAGAGCTCTGGAACTCCAGCCTCTGGCGGCAGGGACAGAGCCCGAGTCTTGCTGTGGTGATAGCCCCTGCTTTTGCTGTGTGAGCAGTTTCTGCTGAGCTTTCCCGTTTGGCACCACAGTCTATGTATAAACAGCTCAGTTGTTCCCATGTCTCCTTCCCATTTCAATAGGAGCAGATGTTTTCCTTACGTGTAACATTTCAGACACTATGCCAGGGATACTCAGGTCAAGGAAGCTTGAGCACCCACTGGGCTCTTTCCAGAATGCCAATAGCTGGTTCTTACCTTCATCTCTTTTACAAGGGGATTGTGTTCTTTATTTTTATAGGATGTGTATTTTGCCCACCTGTATGACTCTGCACACGCATGCAGTGCCTATGGGAAACCAGAAGAGGGTGTCAGATCACCAGAACTGGGGTGGTAGACAGTTGGGAGCTAGGAATCAAAACCCACGTTCTCAGGAAGAGGAGTTGGAGCTTGTCACCCTGAGCCACCTCTCCCATCCTTCACCTCCATCCTGCTGAATTAGAATTTGTGGGATTTTTTTGTTTGTTTGTGTGTATGTGTGTGTGTGTTTGGCTGGTTGGTTGGTTTTGTTTTTTGGTTTTTTTACTACTTAATGCTAAATACAAACCTTAAGGATGATACTCAAGCGCTGCTTAGCACTGACTGTAACATAAAGGGTTGGAGATTTCCTGCATTTGATGGACGATGCTGTGGCCCGTCATACTGACACTCGGGACTCACACGTGAATGCCATCATGCACCGTTGACACAGTGAAGAGAATGTTTCATTATACTTTTAAAATCAACATTGAAAACCCATATACCACTCTCTCCAACAAAACCACATATCGTAAAAGCCTTTTCATCTCCTGCCTAACAAGCTGATGGTGGTTTGCTAAGAGGAAGCTGTGGATTCCTTGAAGATGTGCTGGTTGCAGCTCAGAGGAAGCAGAGGGAGCCCTCTCTCAGCTTTACCCAGCAAACAGGTTAAAATGCATCCTCAAGCTTTTAAACATCAATACTAACTTTATCCTTAAAAATATCATTTTAGAATCTCTCTCAATGGAATCTGGATGGAGAAGAACTCTTTGATGAACGAGAAAGCTTCTCATCTGAAAACCATGGTGCAGCAGGTGGTAAGAAGCCCGGGATGTGTGTATGATACCACAAGAATTGCATGGACTAAAGGATTTGATATCTTAACCTATTTTGTATAACTATTCATTGACATTTTTTCATATACATTCTTTCAGGCAAAACTAACCAGGTAAGGATGTTTGGCTTAAAGTAATTCCTAAAACACACTGCTTGAAAATGTTTTGCATGCTGAGTTCAAGGCCAGTCTGGTCTACAGACAGGGCTACACAGAAAACCCTGTCTCAAAAAAACTGAAAATGTTTTGCATGATCTTCTTTAAAATTTTTCTCTTTCTCAAGGCTTAAACTTGAAAGTTTATTTCCAAAGAGTTCTTTATACAAGTCAAAACCTTTGCCATTTTACAGAGTTATAAAATGGTCATTAAATTACTGTTTTGGATGGGTCTGGTAATCCAGGTCTGTAATCCCAGGTACTTAGGAGGCTGGGGCAGAGGGATGTCTGTGGTACAGAGTGAGTTCAGTATCTTCTTGGGCAACTTAGTAAAATCCTATCTCAAAGTAAAAAACTTGGCTGGAGATATAGATTAGTGGAAAAGCATTACTTACTGTGTGCAAGGTCCTAGTTTCAATCCACAGTATGACAAAACAAAGAAAAACAAGATTTTTAATTAACTTTTTCAGTACAATGTTGTAAACATAATTTACCCAGGAGTAAATGAAGTTTTCTAGTCCTTGTCCAAAGGAAAGTAGTGTGTGCCCTTAAAATGTCCTGAAGCATTTGAAATAGTCAATATCCTCTTTTGGGGTGGACCTAATTGTTCCATGTATCTTTTATAACAAACGTGAAATATTTAACTGTAAATGTAATATTAGTGGCATCCAAGTCTCATTAATTAAAAGTGCTGAAAACAACAGAGTTGGGTGTACATTGGATTTTACTTAGAGCATGAATAGCAAACAGGGCTGTGTTGTATTCGTCTCCTGTTGCCTTGTAGAACCATCTGGAAAATCCGGCAGAACAGTTGGTATTGCAGGTGACTGTATCAGAGCATGCTCACAGTAGATCACAGGTATGATTTCTTCCTCACACTCTTTAGTTACTGCTGTTAAAATGCTCACAGCTTTTAAACACCGTGTGTGCTTTTTGTATTAGCAGAACAGTAATCAAGGGGTATTTCAGCTATGGAGTTCTCCTGTTAATAAAGGAAGTGCCGTAGATAAAAGGTAAGAAAACTATATACATATAGATAGGTAGGTAGGTAGGTAGGTAGGTAGATAGATAGATAGATAGATAGATAGATAGATAGATAGAAGATAGATAGATAGATGGATAGATAGTATCTTACGGTATAGGCCTAGCTGGCCTGGAACTTGGACATCTATTCCCAAGTACTGGGATTAAAGATGTTTGTGTGCCACCAAACTGAGCAGGAAATAGATTTTTAATATTCCATTGAAATAAATTTAAATAAACCTGTTAAGTACTTGAGATATGAGGATCAAATATAACCAGAAAAAAGATATCCTATGTAAATAATAAGAAATTACAGAAATTCACTCTAAAATAGCAAGTGATCGCAGACAGCACAAGACAGCCAGTGTATGTGTACTGAAAGCCCTATGAGGCTTAGATGGATTTCACTGGGCTTCTTATATTGGAGAGAAAGGAAATGTGGAACAAAAGTACAGTTTTCTATGCTAAAAACTACTTAGTTCTATCCATTTAAACTCATTTAACTCTCCTGTCAGTCGAACACAATAGACTGTGGCCAGCATGCCTCTTTTACAGAGAAGCACATTGGGGGTACGATGAGAGTTTAGAAATCCGCTAGTCACACATTACTGGTGGTAGAACAGGGTGTCAGCAGAGCTTAATGCAAGCTCAGTCATCTTAACATATCTTACCAGACCTCGAAGGGGTTTGGATTTTTACTTTCTGGTTTATTATATTATGTGTTAGCAGCCAGACTGACTGCTTCTTAACAATTCAGAACAGAGATGTGAGGCTGAGAGCTCTCACTGGGCACTGCTTTATGTTACTTTACACACGGAGTGTTCCTAGTTAGTGGCCATCTTGAGTTCTACTCCTGTTAATACAAGTGTAACAATCGGGTGGTTCACTGGGGAGTGAGCGTCATCCTCTGGTCAGAACCCTTCCTGCATGTACCCCAGAGTAGAGCTTGCCTTATGGTAAAGCTTGGGACGACCAAGATGACAGGGAATTGTAGGGAGTAAGTCCTAATGGAATGGTGGTGATGAAGGAGACAGGGAAGTCTACTTCTATCAGAAAGAACTCTGCTGGGAACCACGGTTTCAGGTTAGAGGTCAAATGAAGGCACTGAGTCTTATGAAAGGAGCAAACACCAAGTGTGGTAGGGTACTGCAATGAAGTAGGACACACATGAAGTCCTACCACTCACAGGGTCATACTCTCAAGTGTTCTGAGGAGTAACCAGAAGAATGTGTTTAGGAGCCATGCTTTAGATACTGCACAGGCTTTTGTTGTAGAGATGGGAATGTGGTATCAGTGAAGTACTTTACTAGGAGTTTCTCCTCAGTATATTATCAGCAAGTAAATAAGGAAGGAACAATCCCTTACCCGACTTTTCAGAGCAGCTCTGAGACGCACTGTCCCATCTCCGTAGCTCTCTTCTTGGTGCTGAAGGCTTCCTCCCCTCCTGACTTTCCTCTCCCCACTGCACTACAATGGCTTCCGTCTGTTGACAGTCATAGATTTCAAATGTTTTTTCCTATGGTGTTTCAAAGGCAAGGTGGCATTCTCAGTATTTAGCTAAGTGAACATTTTAGTCACTTCTGCTACAAATGAAAGTATTTTTTAAAGACTTAAATTGTTATTTATTAAACTTTGACTACATGTCAAGTAGGTGCATCAAATCCTTCAATGTTAGTATTTCTAGTTATTCCCCCTTTCCCTTCCATCCTCCTTCTCTTCTTCCCTACTCCTTTCTTCCCTCCCTCCCATCTTTCTTTTCCTCCCTTCTCTCCCTCTTCTGCCCCCACCCCAGCTATCCAGTCTAGACTTAAATTCTTAACCTCCAGCTGTCTGAATGTTTTAATTTCTTGAGCTCCACAGGTAGGTGTCACTGCTACCTGCTCTCCCACTGTCTTTAAAATAAACAAACATGAAGAAAAAGGAAACCGAACTAGAAACCCAGCGTTCTATGGTGTAGTTTCCCTAACCCCATTTCTTATATTACTTTTCCAGTATGACTTTAATTTAATGTCTAGAACTATTACTTCTAAGAGGACTGCAGAAGAAAAAATTTACCAGGGACTACATCAGGAATGAATCTTGTTTGACAGACACTGTTGAGTTCATTGTTTGATAAAAATAATTTTTAAAAACCAGTGTTAACATAGAAGTCTTTGTTATAAGTAACCTACACACAGTCTTTAGAAGTCTCATCAAGGTCAATAAGTACTTCAAGGTCAGTAAGTATTTCACTCTAACTTCAGTGCTACTCAAAGCTATAGGTTGTCATTCTCCAATACCCCATCCATAGACACTCACCCATTTTCAGTGCATACTCATAACAGCAGTTAGTCGTTTTAAGGTATTATCACGAGCTTCACTGTGCTTACACAAAGAGTTGTCCATCAGTTTTTTAAATGCATATTTTAAGACATTTGTGTAGTTGCATCTAATTCAAGCATACTTAGAAACCAGCATTTCTTTTTGAGGTAGCTACTATATACATAAATGCTACTGGAACTAAACATCGGCCTTTCTTTGATAAAAAGTTACTAATACTATTTTTAGAGTTGTTTTTTTACATCTTTGAGTGTTTTGCCTGCATGTATGTATATATGTGTGCCATATGAGTACCCAGTGCCCGTGAAGATAAGGCAAGGACACTGGATCTATAGAAATTAGAATTATGGATGCTTGTGAGCTACCATGTGGGGTACTGGAAACTGAGAACCCAGGTCTTTTATAAGAGCAAGAGCTCTTAACTGCTGAGTCATTTTTCCAGCCTCATAATAGCATTTTAATTCTTGTAACACAAGCCATTAGTTAATTAAATCTTTCTTTTTTAAAGAGAATTCAAAAACTCTTCAGTGGAAACTGATTTCAATGCAGCCAACAGTCCCAGGCTCTTCACTGTAAACCACTTATTAGCAAGTATTCCGGGTTTGACATATAGCAAGCAAGTCATTCTTTATCCTGGTCTGTCAATGCCAGCAGGTCTGTGCTGGCCTTATGCCGATGGAGACTTTCTTAAGGATAGACATGAGTTTCGTATTAACTCGTTTTCAACTATGGAAAACAACAATGGTGACTCTTTGTCTGCTTCAAATTGGAATTTCAAATACAGAAACAGCAGTGTGGAAGAAAATGTCACAGACGAGAGTGATTTGTCCGAAAACGAGAAAATGAATGACTCTCTGCTCAGCTACTTTAAAAAGATGGACCTGAACTTAAAGCCAGAAAGGATAGAACACGTGGAGAGAGCTTTCACAGAGGAAGCAAGCCAAGTGTTTGTATATGCCGACTTCCTCCCTGCCCCTTTCAACACTCTGGACCTGCACAGATTTGCCTTCTCCAAATGCGAAAGCTGGAAGGCAGCAGTGGAGCCTCCGGAAAGTTCCATTGAGCGTTTGATAATTCGTTTGTTGGAACTGGAAAGATTACAACATATGACCATACAGAGAGAGAGGCCAAGGCTACAAAGCACTTTCTATAGCTCCATGTTTTCAATGGCAGAACGACCCTCTTCCTCTAAAGCCATCGCACTGAAAGCCAAGCCGCCAAAGATTCCTGAAACGTCGACTCTCCAGACCTCCGGCGTAGATAAAAATCGAGACAAGAGAAAAAACAACTCTGGTTCTGGCAAGCCAGAACAAAGCACTTCCAAATGGAGCTTGAGCGGTGGTGGCAAAAGTAAATCGAACTCTAGAGCACTGCTAAAATGTTCATCCACTTCAAAGCAGTGTGCTACAGCTCATGATGACACAAAGAATTCCAAAACCTCCAATTTAAACCCTTGCCAGGAACCCCCACCCAAGCCTACTACTACCCAGGCAACTCAACCAATGACTAAAGTGGTCTCAACAAGATGCCTCCCACCGAGGTCCCCAATGCCAGTTTCCCCTATACCCCTGTCCTTCCCTGAAAATCCAAGAGAAGAAGGTAAAGTGCCAAGGACCAAAAAGAAATGTCACCGAAAAAGCATACTACTGAATAGAGCTTTCTATCTTCAGAAGCGAAACTGCTTATCACCTTCACTTATAGCCAGGGGTAAGTGCTCACCCACTGACCAAAAATAGCTTTCATACATCTCCATGTGAGCGGATCTATTCCACGAAACCCAGCTAAAATATGGTTCATCATTGAGACACAGGTATTAGAAACAAAAACCTCACCCTTACAAAGTAATTCCTTTATATGACATGGGTAGAACTCATGAATGTCACTGCTGACTATACAGTCAAGGGCTTCCTCACTGACATTGACAATCTTTTGTATACTTCGAAGAAATGTCTCATTTAGTAAAGCAAACTATTCAGAAGACTGTTCTTTTGTTGTGATTGTTTTCCAATGATTCCATCACTAATAAATAGTATAGTTAACACATTTTGTTGTAGTTGTCTTATCCTAATATACAATCAGGTTGCAGTTCCTTTTAGTGACTTTTCTTAAATCCTTCCTTCCTGGGTGGTTGGAGGTCCTTAGGCATGGGGGAACCTAAAAGCTCACACACCTGGAGGGGCTTATACTTTCCATCTTAGAACCTTTCTCCTTTCCTTCCTCAACTCCACAAACCTATCATTCTAGCTTTCGGGTATTTGCTTAGCTTTGCGGAGCTGTTATTTGGGGCTGAGATGTCCCGATGTCTTACGTTTGATCCCTGGGACCCTCACTCAAAAGATTAACTTGGAAGTCCCTTGACTCCACTGTGCATTCCAACATGAATACACAGATAGTAATGGTAGAAGTCACTCTAGTTAGTTGTTCCAGATCCTCACAGGCATGGTAGGTAGTCCAGCATTTTGACATTTGACACCTATCCTTGGTTGCAGGGCAGCCTGTAGGCCATATATTAGACTTGTTTGCTTGCTGCAAACTTTCCGTTTCCTATCCAACATAGACATGAAAGTAGCAACATAGTCCCCAGAGTAGCCAAAATATGACATCACTAGAATCCTCTCTTGAGAAACTATAGATGTTTACATTAGCTCTGGTTAATAGAAACTAAACTCATGAGCTGGAAAGAGGCAGCTCCTGAGACTGAGAAGCAGGCAAAGAAGTAAAGTCCTGGCTTCAGCTGAAGAATTTTTGGGAGTAGGATCCATGGAGATGTTCAACCATTCACATTAAGGAATGTAAACATTTGATGTAATGACTTAGCATCAGGGTCAGGATGTCTATGAGGAGGGGTATCATGTGCTTTGGTCTTAAGTTACATGCTTGATGAATTCCAATTAGTTTTTTTTCTTAAACGTTAAAAAGCAACATGCTTAGTGCTTCATAAAAGGTGAGCTCACTCCCTATCACTGCATATATAGTTACAGCTATTAGTGTGTGTGTGTGTGGGGGGGGGGGGGACACAGGAACTGGGATGAGTGGGATGTACTGACAGGATTCAAGCTTATGCTGGAGAAAGTTAACTGTGACTTATGTCCCCTTATTTGCTTTAGTCAGGGAGTAAGTTTCAAATGGTTTTCTTAAAACACAGGCCACAGAAAGCACGTTCTAGTATTTAAGTTAATAACAATCTCCTGAAACAATGCAAACACAAAAGGGAATGATAAATGGAATTTATGTGTTTATCAGTCATCTCCATTATTCAGATGCTTAGTGACAGCCCTCCAAAGACTACAACAATGGACATACACTTTCCCATTTCCTGTGGTTCCCATTATCTTGGCTTGTATTTTTTAAAGTCCAGAACCTTTAATGGCTAGCGCTTGTATCCAGTTTTACCTTTAGTTACCTGGTCTTCATCCCCTCACTTTTAGGTTCATAATGTAACCTATTTGAGAGCTTTAGGAATCAGCAGGCCTGTTTTATTCATTACCTCATTTTGGTATTATCAAACTGACAAATGGACTTTTTTCCAACCTTGGGGTCATTGTGCGTGGCAGTAAGCTCATTTTGAGAATTTAAGCCCCAATCTTACAGGGTTACAGCTCTACCACAGTTCATCTGTTTCTCTTAGACTACCAGTACAGGAGATTGTATACATCCTGGGGATTAGATGACCAGAGAGTAAAGGTCACATGAAAATAAGTCCAGAATGGCACAGGAGGGCAGACCAGCTCAGAGCATCATCTGGCACTGGAGGAGGACAACTCTCAAGAAACCAACATTTCTTGCAAAGGTAGAAGTGGGAGAGCATAGGGAATGACTAGGTGGCAGACAGGAAGAACACCTCAGAGCTCTGTAGGAATTAGACTGGCACCGGCCCAAAGCTTTTACAACTAGGTCCACTTCAACCCCTTTGGACATAGGGATGGAGATTAATTTAGCTGCTAGATCATCATATGGAAATATAAACAGTTGAAAACAATAGCCCTATGGCCAATTTCTTATAGGATATATAAGATGCTATTGCAGGACAGGGATTTGGCTTGATACACTGTGTCCATTTCACATGCAGGAAGCCCTGGGTTTGATCTCAGCACTGTATAAATTGGTCCTAAATTTATAATCCTAGCAGTTAGGAAATGAAGGCAAGAGGATCAGAAGTTCAAGGTCATCCTCCAATACATGGCAAGTTCAAGCCCAGGTTGGGATATATGAAATCCTGTTTCAAAAAAACAGGTAACCAGAAAACCTTGACCACAAAATCACCAGCTGATTCTATATAATCTGTTTAAAATGCTTTATATTAATAAAAAATGTGTCAAAACATTGGCATTTTCAATTAGAGCAGAGGGGCTACTTGGTGAGATAGATGGTGACATTTCCTGTGCTTGATTGAGTTCTTAAGATGAAAGCAGACTGAAGAGAGTGGTGTAGGAGACTAACTGGAATGGGGACAAAGGGTAATGACATGATATGACTTATTCAGAAAAGCAATATATGTACCAATCTAGTGTAAAGTTTGCTGCTGGAGGAAACTGTCAAAACAAATACACTGGATACCTTTAGGTTTGCCAGACCCAACTTCTGCCATTCTTTCTGATGGGTTTAAAACACAACTCAATACAAAGTAACACATTCAAGCACATTTAAGAGTAGCGTGGCTCTCTCTAACCCTGATGCATTTTCCACTCTAGCCTTCCTCAGCTCCTCTGAGGTCGTATTTCATCAGATGCATGATAAAGGTTTTTGGGCTCCTGGGACACCCACCCCAACAAGCTACACTGCTCTTTTCAGATGTGATAAAAACCACCTTCATGGCTACCTGAGGTGACGATGCAGCAGCTTCAACCCCCTGCCAGCCCAAGCACAAACCTGCAAAAGCATTCAGAACCTCTGCCACTGAGCCTGTTCCGTAGTGAGACCTGCCAGTTAGCTAGCTAACCATTCGACACCTTCCAATCCTGTTTTGCATGTGCCGCAGACTCTTAGTTATTTGTTCCTTATTTTTAAAAGCTGTAAACATTTCCTTAAAAGAAAATGAGTGAGCAGGACCTAAGTAAGGGTAAGTAACCTTGACACAGCAATGAGCCAAGAGGAGATTAAACTCACTAAGAAGAAAAGAGAAGGAACATGAATACAACACTGGTGTTCTGGTACCTAACACTCTGAGAACAGGTTTTAAGCCAGGACATTTCCCTTCAGTTTTCCATCACTGTGTCTCAAAGTTCACATTTAATTCTCCTAAGATCTTTGTGTGTATGGTTTATGTGTGGGCACACACGTGAAGGCCACAAGTTGATGTTGGGTGTCTTTCCATGTCACTCTACTTTGATTTCTGTGATAGGGTCTAATTCTATATGGCAGCAAGTCCAGAGTATCCTGTGTCTGCCCTCCCAGCAGCACTGGGTTATAGGAAACAAGCTAGTGTCCAGCTTTTATGTGGATGCTGGGAGTGTGAATTCAGGTCCTCATGCTTGCAAGGCAAGCACTTTACTAACCGAGCCATTTCCCTAGGTCCCTCTTCTGAGAATTTGTTAGGTAAAGATTCCCATTTAGCTTTAATGCACAAGTCCTGAGTCACATTTAAGCAGAAGTTCTTTACAAAGCACACCTGCCATTAGCAAAACTAGAGCTCAGAAATAATACCAGGTAAGAAATGATGTCTATAAAGAAAATGCCAGTAGACAGTATGATAGCAAGAGGCACACTTTATTAAGCTTCCTATTAAGTTGTTTGGGATCATTTGCTGCTACAATGTAAGTTACAACTCAAATGGTATCATGAACAATTAGGATACACAACATTTTCTCAGAGCAGCTTCCGTATCTTGATCACTAAATGGAATGGTTCTTCAGAAGAACAGTCCCTTACCCTATATACAGAAGAAGAAAAAGTGAGGATGCTACAGTATCTCAAGGAAACCCAAAACAAGCAAAACAAAACAAACAAAGCAAAAAACCCAAAAAACCTCAAACCTTAGTCAACTTTGTATATAGCACTGACATGGAAAAATTACAAATGATTTGCAGTGAACATTTATATTAGGACATTGCATGTAGGAGAATAAATTCATGTTGAATATATAATGGCCACAAAACATTACTCACAGGGCCCAAATGCTATCATAAAGAAGAAACTCACATACTATATTGTCACATCTCACTATGCAATCTTATCCAAAAACTGAACACTCATTCCCAAAATAATTTAAATTTTAATACATATAATTCCTTTGTTTCACTTCAGAGTTTATTTCTACCTATGCTGCTAGAGTAGACTAGAAGAAATACAAATCTGGTGCCAAAATGAGAACATTACATTTCACTAACTGCTACATACCATAAAATGTGCATTTTTGTATCCCAAAAATGTCCTGAGTATTTAGTCTTGTTAGGAAAAAAAATATAATTGCAATGGTAAAATAAAAATCACATTGTTTTTTAAAAATAAAATAAGTGAAGAAGTAGCCACTGGGAATGAAGAAACAGAACGTTGTAAATCTAAGTCAGGATTTCAGCATAAATACAAACACCAGAAGTCACTGTTTATAACAAAATGCTGCTCCTGTTCAGAACTGCCCAACTCTCTCAGATCTGAAGGTCCTTGAGGACAAAGTCTGCCAAGAGACCTAACATTTATAATGGATGCTTCCTGGTGTCTGTCCCTCCTTTAACCTCAGAAAAAATGCTTAAAAGTTTTCTGAACCCTCTTCAAGGTGTGTGCACAGACTTCTTAGAATAATGTTAAAAGGTCTTTGAATTGATTGTCCATGTATATAATAATTACATGAATATCCACTTATCTTGGTATTCGTTATTTCCTAAAAAGAACACAAAATTTGGCTTTAAAATTTTTCTAAACGACAAAAAAGTTTTATGACCTCAGGTTTGGTGATCACTTGTCATTTCTGACAGAAAGTGTAAAAGCTTCAACTTCTTGTCAGCTTCACCTGAAAACTGTTCAGCTGATCAGAAACATGAACGCAGGTTTGTCCAATAGGATCATTCACAACTGACCTCAACCTAAGAGAGGTCCTACATAACTCCAAACTTCTACCTCAGCAACGCTGCCACAGCGAACAGAAGGGAGTTTATCTAATGCAGCTCCCCAGCTCTTTTAAGGGAGAGGAGATGATGATACAGTACCACCTTTCTCGCCTCCCCAACACCTGCTATTGCTATTTCATGTCTCCTCCGACACTAAAAATCTGGTCACGAGGCCGGGCAGTGGTGGCGCACGCCTTTAATCCCAGCACTTGTGAGGCAGAGGCAGGCGGATTTCTGAGTTCGAGGCCAGCCTGGTCTACAAAGTTGAGTTCCAGGACAGCCAGAGAAATCCTGTCTCAGAAAACCAAAAAAAAAAAAAAAGTCTGGTCACAAAAGACTAAGACAAAGCACAGCTAGCTATTAAAGAAGTTGACCAGCTTGTTAAAATCCTAAGCTACTCTTATGATTTAGGTACTTACTTAAAGCCAAAACATTAAAAAACAAAAAAAAAAGGAGCTCTGATAGGCCAGGCAGACCTTGAACCCCACATCCTTCTACCTCTACTCCAGGTGTGCTGAGGTTACAGGTGTGGCTACCACACCCAACTTGCAGATTATTTTCAAATGCACACTGACCTGTCAGCTCTTTTTTTTTCTTAGTGATCTTTAGGACCTAATTCTGACAGTTATTAAATGTGGGGGTTTTGTGACTAAACTTGCTTTTGATTTTTGAGAAAGGTTTTAGATGCAGAAACTATGATACACAAGGAACACTTTACAGATGGGCACAACAGCACTGTTCTAATACCACAGCAATGAAACCCAAACTATAATGCTGAAACTACAAGTCAGACACACACTAAATGAGAACTGAAAAGATCTTTTATGGGACAGAAACCTTGGCTCATGTCTTCTGGCTGCCGTCATCTTCCAGTGAGCTGCACCTAAAACACAAAGAACAAGTAACAAGCAACTTTGTTTTTTTAAAGAGCAGGCAAAAGCTTTGAAGGCATAAGATGAACTGTTTCTAGTGGAAATTAACTTATTAAATAACTATAAAATGAAGCCATGAAAATCATCAGAAGGAAAGCGTTAACTATTTTGAGTGAAAACAACTATAAAAGACCTGAATATGCAGCATATTAGCACCAAAGTAAAGTAAGCATGGTGGGAAAATCTCTACCCATATCATTAAGGTGGAAGCTGCACCTGTGATGCCTTATTTAAAAGGCTTCACTCTACCTGTAGCTGGAAATTACCGTGTGTTTACTTTAGTAAGTCTAACCATGAGGAGACGGTGTAGGTTCATAGGTGGTTTATTATCTCATCTATCACCTTCCTGGCTGTGTAGTTCATTTCATGTCTTTAAATGGAGCATAACCCACCAGGAGAATGCTGCTATTCTGATATTCCATTCTTGAATGCACCAAAATGTGCATGCTTGTTGTAATTAGGTGCCTGGGTGAATAAAAAAATCCCATTTACAATGTAAAAATGCTACTTAAACCCCCAAATGTTATTGTTCTCCATAGTCCTCAGGGAGACAAGCAGTAAGTTTACCCACTCCCAAATACAAGATTACATAGGATTTAAAAAATTCTCTCTATCATCTTAAACACACAAAATCCTTTGTGTCGCAAAACCAAGCTGATTTACATGATTTTGTTTTAAATTGTTGCTAAATGTTTATCTACACATGCTGTCAGAAATAACCTTGTTAAGAAGGTGGAGCTGGTGTCTCAGCAAATCAGACCCCTTGGAGAAGGCGTCGAATGGCCTGTGCCCCGTTTTCCTTTTTCTCTTTCCGCACCATCAAAAGGAAAAGTGAGAAAATAGCAGAAACATTAGTTAAATCCTGAGTGATACCCCATAACCTACTACACTGAGGAATAACCTCACTACACTGAAAGCTGATAAAATTTGAAGAACTTTTTCTGGATGAAATAATTAAGACCCTAATTATTAAAAAAATTTAGAGATAAGGATATACTGAGTTACATCTTTAGCAGGTAATACTTTCAGGAGAAAAACAAAGACTGCTTTAACTATTTACAGTTTACCTGACTTACCAGCACTGAAGACAAAATCTTTTAAAAATGGCTACAAATGCCTTGTTCACAAAAGACTTTATTATCTAGTGATGCATACTGAGAACATACAGAAATCTGCATGGTCCACTTCCCATGCAGTAGAACAATCTTCTCATTACAGTAAGTGAGTGTCAACTGTTTATGCAATAGACAACACTTTAAAGTCACATTTTAAAAGAAAAGCTTCATTTACAAAAGAAATAAAAGGTAAAGAAGCAATTACCGCTTTTAAAAAGCAGCTGCTTTGTTCAAGAGTGGAAGGTTTATGCCTGTATTGAAAGACAACATGATCACAAATAATGCAAACAATGAACAAATGAAAAACACTTTTACCATAAAGCAGTACACTTTCAAAATGACATACAAATAGTTAAAAATCTCATTATGTTGTCTATCTTTTAAATATGAGGACTTTCAGAAGTAGGCCTCAACATTTTAATTAGTAAATGAAAACTATGCAGTCTCTATGTCACTAAGAACTGTATTTAACAAAATGTATAAAGTCTATAGCAAGTTGATTTAAAAAAAAAAAGTAAAGTTAAGAAACAGTACACTGAAGGCGCTCTATCCATCAAGCGCATTCGCTTCAAATTTTAAATGTGATGAACAGAACAGAAACTGTAACTATGCCACAGTTGCGATGCGAAAAAATAAAACAAGATCAGTTATCACACATGCAGGGAATTCTGCCACAAAGCTATCCCTCATTTTCAATTATTCCAATAAAATAACATCTTAAAACACTGGTGATGTTGATGGTTTAGCTTACCTTCAGTGTACTGAATGTTGTACACAACCTGCTTTAAAAGGAGACATCCCTGCAGGCAGGCTCAAGAAGGAACAGACTCCCTTCGGCACTGACTACACCAAGGGCATGCTGCTGTGGCCTGCACACACACACCTAGGAAAACGTGAATATAAACAGCATTTATGCTGGCCATTGTATCTGAAGAGCAAACTGAAGCCAAGTCTGCTAAAGACAAATCAACCACCCAGCACTGCTACTCATAACAGATGCTTTTTGTCTTTTATGTGAACTGCAACCACATACATTAGCACTGTAATTTTGTGCAGTCTTGGCAATTAAAACATTTCTACAGTGAAATTTCACATAAGACACAAAACAGATTAACTAACATTTCTAAAAGAAATATCACCCTCGGTGTTAATTCAAATATATCATGCTTCCTCAAATTTGCTGCAGAAATATTTATAAGTTTATATACATTAATAATAAACCGCTGTGAAATTTCTTCAGTCTTTGTATTTAATTACTCAAACCCTTGGAGTTTCTTCATCTCATTTAAATTTTTTCCTGGATGAATGCATGCTGCAGGGCCTGGTTGATGCTAATTCGCTTAGCTGGGTCCAACATTAGGATCTGGTCCAACAAGTCCTTTAGCTGGTGTACTTTTTTACGTTGATCTTCAGGAAGTCGCTGGCACCCAATCAAGTCAGCCAATAGGTCCTTAGTTGGATTAATGGTGCTCATGACAGTAACTTTCTCCTAAAAATAATTTTTACAATGCATAGCTCTAAATAAGTTACATGTATGTAAATCAGACTTTTTTTTTCCACCAAAATATTAATACATAAACAAGAATACTTATGATGATCAGTTTTGAAACTGTCAAGTGGTTTTAACCTCCACATCTTTTCAAAGAGAATCAAGAACTTAAATGGAAAAGATCTGCAAATTAGCCATGAACATGCAGTGAGCATCTGCTGCCTGAACTGTGCTTTCTCGGGCTTTATTCTTTAGTGGCACGTGAACCAGGACAATCCCAAGACATTTTACTCTGTGGTTTGATAAAACAAGGGCTCAGTATTATAGATAAAAAATTAGCAATTATTGCTTCATCTTGTAGGTTTTAGAAAGACCTCTACGTGTATTATAGTGTGTATGTCAGCAAGGCTGGATAAAGGTGTTTAGGAGAGACGATCACTCAGGACATGGCTCAGCTCATGGGAGTATGCAAGCAAAGGCACCGAGGCCTGCTTGAACCAGGGTGCCTCTTAGCCAAGAGTGGACTCACAGGGAAAACAAAAATGCTGAAGAAGGCAGAGTTCATATGACGGAGAGCTTGGCTTGTAACTGCAAAACTCAAAATATAGAAAACTTTCTCCAACAGCAGTCTAGAAGATACTTGGGAAGCCAGACTAAGGCAATCTAAGGAAAAGGTGGCAAGGACCTATGAACCTACTATCTATCACCTTAGAGAAATGTCTTAAATCCCTTCATTGTTCTCAGAGACCAGTGGGTTTTATTCACAAACTGGTAGCAAAGGGAACTGCCTATTCTGTTGTCACTTTAGAAGCAGTCACAGCTCCACACATCACACAGAGCTCACTTTGTGATAATAAAGCATAGAGCGCAGTGGTGGAGTAGTGATCTAACTAGTAAGTGTGAATCCCCATCTCAGTCCCCATATTAAAAAGACACATAGTACACATAAGCCAGACTTACCCTCTCTGTTACTTTATCAACCTCTATGTACATGAAGTTCAGATTTTGGTCAAAATGTTGATCTTTGAATACACCTTTCCTGATCATCTAAAACCAGAAACAAATGCTTTAAAACAACTTCAAATCTTGCCTGGCACACTACCAAGTCTCTGTAGTAACAATTCACAAACGCATTACTTAAGACTTTCTTGTTGTACTCAGAAGCAAGAGCTCTTAGCAAGTCTGCAGTGCTTAGTGGCCTTCTCCCCTGACAAGCACACTCCCCGACGTGCTAACTCTAATGTGCTGCCCTTTCCATCCTGTCTCTACAAGCTGCATTCTTCCTCACTGAAAAGGGAGGAGTTCCCTTTGATAGCTCTTGACTGGTAAGAACCACCAACTGAAATAACCTGCAACAAGGAGCTACAGCGTCAGTACAGCTGCCACCCACACCTCTGAGAGCTTTACTTCATAGCTAGTTTAGGTGACAAAGTGTAAGGAGCCTTTGAGTCTACAGGAAGGAAATTAGCTTACCTTATTTGGCATTTTTCCTTTAAGGTCCATGGCAAGCTTCAACATATGGTTATTAGTTTTGCCAGGGAATAAGATTTTTCCAGTATAGAGTTCATATAAGGTACAACCTACAGACCACATATCGATACCGTAGTCATAGCTTTTCCCTATAACTGAAAACAAAATGGAGGTTTTAATACATGAGGATAAGAATGAACGATTCCTTAATTTTTATTTCCAGTAATGGGGCACTACCTTAGCTTGACTATAGCCAAATCCATAATATCATAGTTTAGTCTCATGGTTTTTTTCCCACTAATTCTTAAAGAGTTACTTTAAAAAATAAAAAACAAAAACAAAACAAGCAAAACAACAAAAAAATGCCAACAGGTTTAAAAACAGGGAAAGGAGAGGAACTGGAGGGACAAGAACAGATGCTTCTCTTTCTCCTTTGACCTTTGCTGGAGGTGCTAGTCAACCTCAACCCAGGCAACAGGAAGAGAAAAACCAAAGGTCCCACACAATCCATAAACGTGATAATCAGACCTTGAACAATCAAGAGCAGTCTTCTAAAGTCGAGGGTTTTCCACAACTGTTTTGCTACTCTTGCTCGACATGATCAAGACTCCTGTCACAACTACCTTCATTCCACCTGAGGAGGATGAACTTGCTATGGTTCCCTTCCTCATGAATGAACTCGTGCAGCTGCTGAAGTGTGATGGAAAACAGTGCTTAGACATTGCACACGCTGCTTCCAGCAGAGGATGGCCCACGTACAACAGCACTCTAAGACACTTACTGATCTCTGGGGCACGATAAAATCTACTGACAAGGTAAGGCGTTACGTCATTATCTGCAACATGAGAAGCCGATCCAAAATCACACAGCTTTAAAATTGTTTTGGATTCATTAACCTGTAAAACATTTTTTAAGGAAATTCAATTCGTGTCATAAATAAACAGACAAATTAAAATTATCTTTACGAATTTAAACTAATCCCTATACTAAGAACAAAAATCACTCACTTCAAAATTCCTTTTCTAAAATTATACAAGTTCCTAATTATAAAAAAGTGTTTGTTCACTATTTTATTACAAGTATAGTAAGACTTTTTTTTCCAGTGAGTAAACAAAGGGAATACCAGGTACAATTAATTTTACTTAACTGCATTTAAAATGCCATTTTATGAGGCAAAGCATTTCTAAGCTTCCCTTGAATGCTTAAAGTCAAGTTACTTTCTACAAAAGCACGAGAACATTTATTAATAGAAAACCTCTGACTAAATCGAATACCAGTTGCCAGGAAATTACATTGGCAATGAAGACTAACCACTAGTGATTCTTCATCAGTTACCTGGATCACATCATCTGAAACTGTCACCACTTTAAGTCTGAAAAATATTAAATCCCTTCAGTACAAAGTATTAACAAGAAAATGTTAAATGTATCTAACAAAACTGATAAACATAAACTCTGTATTAGTCATTTGTTCTCCTTTCCTTGGTAAATACTTCCACATACACAGTAACAGTGACATCTGCTGAGAAAGGCTGGAGCTGCTCCCATGACTGCTGCCACTCATGACCAGAAGCATGTTCAGGATTAACAAGTGAAGAGAATTCTTATTCCAGAGTCCCTTCCCCCCTTCAAAAGAGACACATACAAATTCTGAGTTGGGACTTGAACTTGGCCTACTGTTCCCATCCCCATGACAACGAATAGTTTAACCAGCTCTAGTTCTCTGGGGGAGGGAGGACTATCCTTACAAAGTATAATCAGTGTTAACCAACTAGACTATCAGTGAGACCCACAGAACTAAGTTCGAACCCCCAGCCCAAGACAGAGTCTCTCTATGTAGCTTTGTCAGGCCTGGAACTCATATATGTAAACCAAGCTGGCCTTGAACTCACAAAGTCCACCTGCCTCTGCCTCCAAGTGCTGAGATTAAAGGCAAGAGCCACTAAGCCCAGCCAAATACAAATTATTTTAAACTATAACATCAAGACCAATTTTCTTACTTTGGAAACAAGCAGAAAGTTGTCTTAAAAAGTGGTAAACACATTTTTTTTTATAAAAATAAACAAGCAAACAAAAAATCCACGAAGCTACTGAAAAAGTTGTAACATCTGCTTTCCACACCCAACCAACAACCACCCACTTAACCCTAGCCCGTGTGTGTGCATACACACACACTCTTTTAGGTTGCTATACAGCTATCAAATACCATGAGGACTGCTGCACATCATGTGACTAAAACCAGGCATTAGACGGTCAGAAGTGAAATCAGTTCCAGGTATTCTCTGAGACTCTATTTTCCAAGAAGGAATATTTAGTTTCCAAACTTCATGTGAAAATTTAACACTGATTAAAAGAAGAAAGACTGTACTAAGAATAAAAGTTTCTAGGGCACTGTCACACATGAAACTGTCACAGTACTGCACAATGTCTGCTGTGTAACTGTCTAAACTGTGTTTATTCTATATGTATATTGTTTTTCACAATTTTTTAAAAGATAAATCTGTATAAAGTTGGCTATTTGATTTTATAATCCACTTACAATATACCTACCATTTCACTAATAGCTCAGCAATCCCACCCCTAAATGATATCAGGCACGCAACATGATACAATGCAAACACAAGCCAAGTATCAGTATGGAATATGTATCATTATTAATTTAACAGCCTGGAAGGAATTATTCTAAGATAGATGGTATGTGTGTACCTCAATGGGTAAAAGGCTGGCTTTACAAGTAAGAGGACCGGAGGTCAGATCCCAGACACACATGTAAGAAAATGGTGTTAAGCGCCTCTATTGTCAGCGCTAGAATGGTAGGCACAGGATACTCAACAGGGGTTCACTGGCTGGCTAATCTAGCTAATGGGTAAACTCCACATCCAGTGAGAGACTGTCTCAAAAAACAAAAAAAAAGATGGAGAACCAGTAAAGACATTCTATGCTGATCTTTGGCCTCCACATGCTCATACACAGGCACACGTTATACACATATGCACACACACTCATGTACCAAATACATAAAACCATATAAAATAAAGAGCTTTGGGATTCATTAAACTTTGTGACATCACAAATTTAGGGATACAGTACTGGAAACTGAACCCAGTGTGTCATGAAAGCATCAAGTCCTCTATCACTGTGCTTCAGTATCTCCTACCCAGTCACAATCAATCTCTTTAAGAATTTAGTATGTCATAGCTTAAACATGAGTTCCCAGTAAAGAAAGCCTTACATATGTGGCTCTTCCTCTGGGGCATTATTCTAGAACTGAT
>NW_022196913.1:39200296-39238650 GCF_008632895.1 Mastomys coucha | reverse complement strand
TATGTGTGTACATAAATACACACAGGTGAGACACCCATATACTTGAAGTCAAAATAAAAAGGAAAAAAAAGAAGAAAAAAAAATAAAAGAAAACACATGTTGTAGAACCCATCACTGGCAGACGACAAAGCAATACACTAAGTTGTAAATCTGCTTCAGAATGGGAATACCACAGAAAGGTGAAGGGGCCAAGGAAGGCAGAGGTATGTTTCTGCACTAATGCTATCACCATGATGTCGGATCTCCAAATTTCAAAACCATCAGACACCGTGAAATCTGATGGCACTCCATGAGAAATCACTAACAAGAGATGTCACAACATCAAAGGAAGACCTCTTAACAACACCTAGCCGCAGCTGAACCTTACTGCTTGGGTCGCCAGAAGCCAGCTTCAAAGGAAAAAAAAAAGGTATCTGAAATCTCAGCATGAGATCTGGGCAACTAGGGCAAGAAAACAGTGAGTTTGAGGCCACTGAAGAGCAAGAGTGGATCTCAAAAACCAAGTGAACCAAACGAGCACTCCAAATAGCTGTTCAGCAGAAAGCAGTTCCTGTGTCCACACCACACAACACCGAACATCCTTCTTTAACTACTCAAGGAGATCATTCCCATCATTCTTGGGGTCACTGAACACTAAATCCCTCCATCAAAACTTTAAAAAGGGACAACAACTCATTTCCTCTTTCCTCATAGTTTTCTATGAAATTCACTGCTCAATTTCAAAGGAAGATAAAATTTGGCAAGCAAATGTTAATGAGTTATTAAACACAGAATTGTATTAAATGTTATTTTACAGTATAACAATAGTCCTATTATTAGTAAGAAGAGATATGGATATACACACAAGGTGGTATGGTTGTTTGACTTACCAGAATATTATCTGGTTTGATATCTGCATGCAGAATATTGCATCTTTTAAGGAGTTTCAATGCCAGGAACAACTGCTGACTGTATGATCTTACAGCCTTAATATGGAGACCGACATCCTTACCATATTTTTTTAATACCTCTCGCAAATTCATACTTTATGGAGAAAAGACAAGAAAGTCAAAAATCAAATACAAAAGGCAAAAATACCTTCAAGCACAAAGTAAAATCAAGTGCAAAATACAACTTATATAATTGTTTGAGAATCCTTATTCCGAATGCCTGATAAATTATTTGGCACCAAGATTGGAGAATAACAGTATGTCCATAATACAGTTTCCCAATAAAGCTAAATTTTCAAAATAAACAAAGGAAGAACTACATTACTTGAGAAGGTCTTCACCTGAAAATACAACTTAGAAGTCATATTGCTAAAGGTCAAACTGCTATCTGTCCCTACCACTCCTTGCTGACCTGCAGGATGCCTGAGGCTTCTTACTGCCTGCCACCCAATACAGAACTCTATGTTCTACACGCTGATGATTTTCAAGATAATACAGATAATAAGAAGAACCAACAGGAAAACTAAGTAGTTCTTCGCATTTACCCAGCACAAGGCTGCCAGATAAACTACAGGAGCAATTGACTGTTCAGGTGTTGGCACTTTACCTGAGAGGCTCAAATACGAGGCAGAGATGCTGTTTGTGGTAAAAGTGTCTAAAGAGGCGCAGGCAATGGAACTTGTCATCAGGATCAGCATCATTAAGTTTCTTCAAGAACTCTAGCTCTTTTAAACCAGTTTTTTGCCTTCAATGAAAAAGAGATTAAGACACAAGAATTTAGGGGTGACATCTGTTAGATATGGCCTGATAAATTATGGGTAGCATACTAACTACCTAAGTATTATTTAATTAAAGATTTTTAAATCTCAAAATATCTTGATATAATTATTATTCTGGTTCTTCTGAGAGTGTAACTATTGGGCATGTCTCCTTAAATATAACTTTTTAAGGACGATCTGACTAAACTTTCACAGCCTGCGTCTAAAGCGAGTGTCTACAGTACAGGAGGTTAGACATCCCAGCCAATTATCTTTCTAAAGCTAGGACAGTCAGAGACTTGGAGAAAAATCTGTAATACTTCTAACATTTGAAGGCCAGTCAAAAGCTGGCTCCACCACCAGCTCCGTGTGTAGTAGATATAAATATATGGGAATGGCAATTATTTTATGCTTATGAAAGAAAAAAGTCAAGAATGACGGACATAAATAATTCCTGTCAGTAGCTAATGAATCATTTTGATTTGCTGGCTGTTATGTGTTCAAGTAACAATTCATATCCTTTCATTTCTTCTATTTAGATTAAGGCTGTCAGAGCAGATGGCATTAGGTGACACACAAGGAGGGGGGAGGGGATCTAAGGACATACTGGTGCAGAGTAGGTACTGAAATGAGTTTGACATAATAGAACATTCCATGTAATACATGGCTCTAAATTTAAAACCCTATAGTCAAAAATCTTTTCTAAAAATTTTAGTAAACTAATATTCTTGTTGGGTGTTTTGTTGGTTTTGGTTCAGTTCTTAACTTACATGAGTTCATTGTTCCTGATGATCTTTACAGCCACTTCCTGATTGGCTCTTGCATTATCCCTGGCACGGACAACATTGCTGAACACACCCTGCCCAGTGTAGCCATACACATTATAACGCTTATCTAGGACTTCCCCAATGTTCACACCTAAAACCAAATTTAAAAACTAAAGATATGATTATGAAAACAAAATCGAGAAGTCATTTACACATTGGAATTATTTAAAATTGGATCAAATCTCTACTCTTTCTAATATACAGTAGAAATCCAGTCACTGACTGCACTGATCATCCTTTCAGAATGTGACAGAAGCTCTCACAGTTCCTGGGACCTATCAACTGCTGACAACTTTATAAACGCTTCAATGAGGTGTCTTCAGCTGCAGCACTGCATGACAAAGGCTTTCATGATTAGCACCTGAGCTGCTTGGTATACTACTTCTCTTGACTTATAATAAAAAGATGTTCAAGTGGTAGACCCTCTTCTCTAGAGAATTCACTCATGCCTGAAAATTTCTACATACAAATTTAGGCTTGCTTTAATTAATATGTAATGCTTCTGGGCTGCTGACTGGAATATAACAAAAATTCACATGCCATCACTGGCTGTGCCATTCTTGTCTATAAAGAGTTCACCGATGTGTGATTATCTGAGCAGTGTACTTTTATGGAATTGCACAATGAATTTTAAAGTTGATGAGAAATGCAAACTTACGGTAATAGCCTTCTGCATCTGTCCAATTATCTCTGAGGTTAGGATTCTCTTTGAAATCTTTACCAATGCCAGCAGCCCGGAGACGAGCACTCTGAAATGAAGGAGACCAGGTGACGCATGCTTAAAGTAACTCCTTAATAACAAAAAATGGCAATACTAGGATTTTATTATATAATTGTTACTATTGCTTATATACAAATTCAAGGTGGCCAAGGTAGAACTACCAAAATGTCTTACATCTTAAATCACAGGAAACATATTTAAGAGAGATTTCCAAAAGCTTTGGGGCTTGATTAGGCACTAAAAATTTAAATAAAAGTTCAAAATCAGATCTAGTTTCCTTTAGCTGATGAGCCAGATTGGAGAAACTCCTGCAGACTGGAACTCAGTTAACAAACCAGTGTCCAACATTGCCTAGCGATTTGCATCATTTCCTTCCTGCCTCCCTGCCCATGGAGACATTTGTACCCTTACCACAAAGGCATGAAATTTAACATTCACTGGCTGTACTAGGTTGAGCCTGTGTGGAAAAATTAAAAATAACATCTATCTAGTATTTGTGAATAACCCTATTCCATATTATTCTCCATGATACCCAGAACATCCTGCAATAATGCTGTAGTTTATTATACACCCCTCCCCACCCACACTCCCTAGTCTTTGTGATAAAGGCTTTGGTTCCAAGCTGAAACTGATGGGAGGCAGTGGAATCTTTTAAAGAGCTGACACCTTTAAGATCGAAGGAGCTTGTGAGACCCCAAATCCTCTTTTTCTCCCCCTTCTTGACGATTAAATGTCTACTCATGGACCCAAAGGCACTGATAAAACATTACAGCAAAAAGAACAAAAATAAAATAAAAACAGAAAATCCCTACCGACAATGACCACCTCACCAACTCCATCATGGTATCTAACTACTACACATATATTCCTGTTCATGTGCTGAGGTGCCATCTGTACATACATGCACACAAGTACTACATATTTAGGCTTTTGGGTAGATGTGCAACTTTGGTAAAGTTCTCCAATTCTTCTCTTGTGTATCTTTTAAAACCTCTGATACAGTTTTGGCCTCAGAGAGGAACAAGCTGGTACACTTCAGTTCTGACAGGTTGCTTACAGCCTGTCCAGATATTAGCACTTCCATGTTGTTAATGTAAACCTCATTGCTCTGTAACTACTCATGAGCATTAGATACTCAGACTTTTTCCTATGTCACTGATTTAAAATTACTCACATCAAAGTAAGCAGCAAACATATCATCAGATTCTGTAAACATATCAGGTGCCAAAAGCTTCTTCTGAGATGAACCTTAAGTGAAATAAATCGGATGCATTAGAACTTGAGACACAAAAGCAGAACTTCAAATCCAAGTCAACGAAGAATCAGTAGTATTAAACTTCTTCTTACACACTGGCTTTCAACTAATAATTTAATTGAGAAACAGGTTTTTACACTTTATATGAAATATCCACTGCAAGTACAAAGCAGAAAAACTAACATTAACTTTTGCCATGGCTAGTTTAGATAAATAGCTCCATGATAATCTTGGATTAAAATGAAAAGGTATCCCTAAAAACCTTTGTAATTTAAGGCAGTGTGGTGGTATGCTCACTCAATCCCAGCACTCAGGAAGCAGAGGCAGGCAGATCTCTCTGAATTAGAGGCCAGTCTGCTCTACAGAAAAATTTCCAGGACAGCCAGGGCTACACAGAGAAAGCCTGACTTGAAAAACAAACAAAAAACTCTCATATTAAATACTGCAAAGGGTAAATTCCCCCTTTAGTAAGATATAGATCAGCCTTTACCAGTTTAAAATTTGCCCCTAAAATATCTAAAACTCATATAGAAAACTGGACAAGAAAAAAAGAACTACAATGGTTTTCAAGAAGTGAACACCCAAATCACAGTGAGAGAAATCCAAATCCACGCTGCCACTAGGCTACAAGTACTTATCAAGGACAATGGCTAAAATTCTAAGACAACAATACCACATGAATAAGACTTTGGATAAATAAGTACCCAGGTATGGTTTATAGGATGGCAAAATTACCTAACTTACAAGAGGAGAGTTTGACAACTTATAGCAAGAGCACACATAAACAGTCCACTACTGATCTAGGAATCCCATTTCTTAATTAATACCTGAGAAATGAAAACAGAAACTAAAACCTAAGTCAACAAAAAGTCAGTAGTGTTAATTAAACTTCTTTTCCTTCTCGTACATTGGCTTTCTAGGCAACTTCCAAAACTGTGGCTCACTCAGTAATGAAAATGACCTGATGTGCATTCTTATTAAATTAGAATGCAATGGGTGGCCACAATTCAGTCAGATGCCTGAATAAAATATCCTTGACAACAAGAAATGAGAATCAGTAGACTCCTTGTCTTGCCAAAACTTGTATTAAACAAGTAGGGCATCAGAGCAGTACACACTTGTGATCCCAGCACTGGGGAGACAGACAGACAGTGGCTCCCTAGCCAGCCAGCAGGGCTTACTCAGCAAGTTGCAAACCAGTAAGGGACCCTGTCTCAAGAAAAGACAGGTGGGAACTGAGAAATAAAATCAAAGGTTTTCCCTTGGCCTGCTCGTGCACTCCTACCATACAGACACACACACATATATATACAAAATAAGTGAAAAAGCTCATTACTACAGAACATTACTTGAGCATAATATTCCTACTTCTTTTTAACTTTCCTCAACTCTATTATAAAGTGATACAGCTAAACCTGCAGAGAAGCTTCGTTAGATACTCTAACTCACCATTATTCTGTTCAACTGTCATTAGATTATGCTTGGCTTTTACTGAGGCCTCAAAGGTGTCAACATTCTCCCGTTCATATTCTTTTACGTCAGCAGCCACCCGCTCCAAGATGTCGTCTGGCGAAGGGGATCGTGATCTTGTGCTGCTCTGGGGGCTGCTTGGCTCAGATGGCACAGATATATTGCTATCTTCAGCGAGATATTTATATTTCTATAACAAGAGATACATCAGCTTCATAAAACCACATATTATCTAAATATATTACTTAAAAGAGGTGTTGCATTAGAATACTGGGAGCACTGCAAATGTAAAACAACAAAGGCATCCACCCCTGGCTTCCATCAGGTTCACAATACTTACAAAATTCCCTATTGTGCAAACTCTGAAAAGTAGTTGTGTTATGGTGTACATTCATCAGGTAGTATAAGCTGACCTGACCATATGAAATTCTATCCTCTGACATGACTTTTGTCTCAGGACAGCCAAGGAGATGTGGTTTGTCTTTCAAAGCAACAAATCTTATTGCTTCATGACTGCTGAGATGTGTATAACAATCTTCCTCACCCAGCTTTCATTTAAACCCCAATTGTGGGCCGTCAATATGGTTCAGTGGGTAAACTCGACTGCCATTAAGCTGCCAACCTAAGTTCAATCTCCAGAACCTACACACAGTAGGGAAAAAAACAACTCTACCAAATGATCCTCATGCGTTCTCTCTCTCTCTTCTCTCTCTCTCTCTCACACACACACAAATACAAAAGCCTGAAACAAAACTGAAACTGTAAAATTTGCCATTATCCTTTTAGATAAAGTAGTTTTTTTGTATAGTACCAAATAATTGATTTTGCTAGAAGAATTTCCAATTTATCCTACATTGTAAGAATTTTCATTCATGTTAGGGGCTGGAGAGATGGCTCAACAAGTTAAGAGCACTGACTGCTCTTCCAGAGGTCCTGAGTTCAATCTCCAGCAACCACATGTTGGCTCACAACCATCTGTAATGGGATCCAATGCACTCTTCTGGTGTGTCTGAAGACAGCTACAGTGTACTCACATACATAAAGATAAATATATATCTTTGAAATATTCTTTTTTTAACATGAAAATTCTTTTTTTTTAAATTCTCATGTTTTACACAAGAAGTTTATATTACAGTTCAAAGAGCAACAGATCAGTTTTAATAACTAAAGAAATGGCCATCTTTATAAGTCTCACGAATATGTGTAAACTCTTCTAGTGACCTAGTTACTGTTACTACTTCTTTCTTTGCTCAACTTAAAAGCCTTTCTTGTATTGATGGCCAAGCACCATCACATACCTGCACAATCGCTTGCCTCTGTATTCTTCTCTGTTCTATTAGAGCCTCTTCATCTTCTTCCTCCACATCAAAATCTTCAAGGCTTAACAAAAAAAAGTTTTCAAACATTTTTGCAGATTCCCAAACTGTTAACTTGTACATTTTTAAATTAAAGTTTGAGCCATGGTCTAAGCCATCCATTACTGATCCAAGGCTCAAAGTTGTCTAATGGGAACCCAGAAAATTTTACCTTTACCTTGTTCACTGCACCAAAACGGAAAACAAGAAAGATCTCTGCATTCAAAATACCCACCAGAGATTCTTTTGTGACCTTAGAAAAGAGTTTTTACTGCTCTAATCTAAATTTTTTTCATTTCTAAAACAAAAATGGAACAGGTAAGCTGACATTTTCTTTTTCTGGGTCATAGAAAGCTCATGGAAGCTTCTAGTCTATTTCCTATCAAAAATGCAAGCAGGCTGTGGTGCCACCTACAAACCCAGCAAAACCCAACATGATAAACAAAAAAGGATTAAAAAAAGAATACAAACACTTGACTTTTTTCAGATGGATATGACTTAATGTCCAATTCTACCTGGACCATCTGCCCTCATGTTCTTCAAGGACCTCCCCAATCTTTATGACCTACTAAGTGCACCAATGAGTAGTTTAACATGTGCACTGGCTATGCCAAGCTCTACACAGAACCCCTCTCTCCTTCCCAGCTTCCTCAGTCATAGAACCAACAGTGGCTCCTTAGTTCAGGCACTGCTGAGTTTTAGCAGTGGATTGTTCTGTGAGGGGAACTGGTCTATGCATTACAGGATCTAGTTTCCCTGGCCTTCTGCCACCAGGTGACAACATGTCTTCAGACATGAACAAAATGTCTCCAGGAAGGCAAGAAGTGCTACTGAGAAACACTCTTAGCTTTGCTTCTGATATAGTGCTTTTAGAAGCTTGCATTTTAAACCATTTTCTAATAATTTAGTATTAGTCATGCCAGGCAGTGGTAGTGCACTTTAATCCTAGCACTTGGGAGACAGAGGCAGGTGGATTTCTGAGTTGAGGCCAGCCTGGTCTAGAGTGAGTTCCAGGACAGCCAGGGATATACAGAGAAACCTTGTCTTGGAAAAAAAAAAGAAGGAAAAGAAAAGAAAAAAAAGAAAACTTAGTCATTTGAACTGTTTCTCTATCTCACTGTAACAGATATACTACTGCCCACCAACTAGTCCAACAAAAAAGCATGAAACATCTGACATGAACTGAAAAGTCTAAATTTTGTATAAAACTTCTTCCCCTAAACTGGTCTGCTCTTTCTAATAAAAACAAAGGAAGACAGTAAAATGATGACCAGCCCAATATTCAACTCAGTCTAGAAAAAGCAGAGCCCTTAAATTCTGAAAAACATACCTAATAAGCACAGAGGGTTAGCTTTTCAATTCAGGATGAAATCAGGGATGCATTTATGACAGTTCAGCAGAAACTGAAGCCCTCCTAGTACACCAATTTTCCTAAACTAGAATCATGAAATGGTGACAGTCCGTTCTTACTTATCATCAGATGAAGACTCTTGCTCAACTTTCATTCCTTCGGAGAGACTTCCTTTAAATTTATCTTCCTTTACTTTGCTTCTGCTCCTTCTCCTATGGCCACCCCGTGATCGAGACCTTCTTCTCAAGCGTGACCGGCTCCTTCGACTCCTATCTCTATTTGAAAGAAAAAAAGGGATAAATATTTGTTAAAGTATCAAATAAAGTGAGCAAAACCCACCATGTGTGGGGAAGAATAAAGGGAGACTTTGAACTCTATGCTCAATTTCTCTGTGAACCTTATGTCCTCTCTACTGTCTGGTTTTGTGTGTCTACTTGACACAAGTGAAAGTCATCAGAGGAAGGCTCCTCATTTGAGGAAATGCTTCTATGAGATCAGCTATAAGGCATTTCCTCAATTAGTGATCAATGGGGGAGGGCCCAGCCCAATGAGGTTAGTACTATCCCTGGGCTGGTGGTCCTGGGTTCCCTAACAGGCAGCCTGAGCAAGCCAGTAAGCAGCACTCCTCCATTGCTTCTGCAGTCAGCTCCTGCATCCAGATTCCTGGCCTGCTTAGTGTTTCTGTCCTGCCTTCAACGATGGACTATACATTCAGAAGTATAAGCTGAATAAACCCTTTCCTCCCTAACTTGCTTTTTTGGGTTCCTGTGTTTTGTTGCAGTAAAAGAAACTTAAACCAAGACACCTTCAAAATCTATTCTATTAAAGAAACATACCCAGACATGGTGATACAACATATAATCCCGGCACTCTGAAAAAGGCTATGAGGACTGGGAATAGCAAGACCCAAATTCTTTAATAATTTGTTTTTAATGGTTTTGATTGTGAGGGCCTAAATGAATGTATGTATGTGTACAACTGGTATCTGCAGAGGCCTGAAAAGGACATTCAAGCCCCTGGAACTAATAGTCAACAACAGTGAGCCAGCATGTAAGTTCTAGGAACCAAACCCAGGACCTCTGCTAGAGCAGCAAGTGGTCTTGAGGAAGACCACTCTCTGGCCTCTCACTTAGGAATTTAAACAATTTTCTCATAAGTAAGGAGTTAAGCACAACAGAAACAAATACTTATGTTTCTTATTTCTTTGATTGTTCTAGAGACTAGTCAAGCACTCTACTACTGGCTACACTACCAGCACCTCTGTACTCTTGAGTACCAAAGCTGTGACTCATGGGCTACTGCTCTATATTGCACTCATGCATATGTTATCTCGTGTGTACATGCTTATGAGGGTGAGTGCACACATCCCTGTGCAATAATGCAGAGACCAGAGCAGATGCCTTTCTCTATTGTCCTCCATTTTACTGCCTCAGGACAGTCTCATAATGACCTGGAAACTCACATTTATAGCTAGAGTGGCCAGCTCTCAGGATCCACCTGTCTGAGCCCTAAATGCCTGAAGCCATACTTAGCTTTCTATCTGAGGGCTGGCTTAGGTGAACTCAGGTTTTCATGCTGGTGGAGTAAATATTCATTTTCATATGCACCGAGGTATCTCTCCAGCCATGCATTTATTAATAAGGCAAAACTGAGGTTTCCTCTGGGTCTCAGCTATATTTATTCTCTAAGCTGCTTATGTCACCTGTACTTAATCTGAAACTGTATCACCAACTATATAAACTTCAAAAGTGACGGTGTAAACTAGAGTTTTCTATGAAACCTAAGTTGAAACTACAAGGACAGGACAACAGATGGTTGCTAAGAACTAGAGTCAAAGGAGACACTGATCACCAAGAGGCAAGATCTTCTCCCCTAGACTAGAGTGATAACTGTGATGACTAGATGTGCCCGGCACAACTCCTAACTTTATACACAAGAGTTTGTTACTTTACAAAGTCCTAAAATTTTAGTACTTATACCTGTGTGTGAATGTGAGCGTGTGCACGCTCAAACACACACCAGAAAACAAGTTTCTCCTTTTTAAAAGAATTTATTTTATATATATGAGTACACTGAAGCTGTTATCAGACACACAAGAAGAGTGCACTGGATCTCATTACAGATGGTTGTGAACTACCATGTGGTTGCTGAAAATTGAACTCAGGACCTCTGGAAGAGCAGTCAGTGCTCTTAACCACTGAGCTATCTCTCCAGCCCCCAGAAAACAACTCTCAAGACTTTGTTCTCAGATGACACCAAGTAGGATCTGAGGATTAAACTTATTCAGGCTCTGTGCAAGCATCCCTTCCTATTGGCCTAGTTATGCTTTAATAAAACCAATTTAAAAGCACACTATGGGCGGTCTGTCTGGGCCGGCCAGTGCCGAGCATACCTTGGGAACAAACTCTGCAGCCAATCCCACAACACACAGAGGAAGCTCCACTCCCAGGTGCTCAAACACGCTTGGGATCAGAGGTGAGGAGCACACAACATCTGTCCTAACATTGGGAGTAACTGGGATCAGCAGGACTCAGGCACACAGGAACTCTACCAGCCCAGTGGTACTGGTTCCTTCTGGTCTGTCTGGGCCGGTGCCTTGATCAGACCTTGGGCACAAGCTCCCCAGCCAGTCCCACAACACCCAGAGGAAGCTCCACTCCCAGGCACTCTAACAAGCCCACGATCTCAGGATCCCAGAGACAGCTTGACTCTGAGGAGTTCTGACACAACCAAGGTCACAGGAAGGACAGGCTCCAGTCAGATTTAGTCAGGGCAGGTGGCGGTAGAGAAAAGCAGATGATGCAAAGCAAGCGTAAGAATATAAGTAAGCAACACAAACCAAGGTTACTTGGCAGCATCAGAACCCAATTCTCCCACCATAGCAAGTCCTGGACACACAATCACACCAGAAAAGCAAGATTCAGATCTAAAATCACTTCTCATGATGATGATACAGGACTTTAAGAAAGATATAAATAACTCCCTCAAAGAAATACAGGAGAACACAGGTAAACAGCTAGAAGCCCTTAAAGAGGAAACACAAAAATCCTTTAAAGAACTACAGGAAAACACAATCAAACAGGTAAAGGAAATTAACAAAACCATCCAGAATCTAAAAATGGAAATAGAAACAATAAAGAAACCAGAAAGAGAGACAACCCTGGAGACAGAAAACCTAAGAAAGAAATCAGGAGTCATAGATGCAAGCATCACCAACAGAATATAATAGACAGAAGAGAGAATCTCAGGGGCAGAAGATACCATAGAAAACTTTGACATAACAGTCAAAGAAAATGCAAAAAGCAAAAAGCTCTAAACCCAAAACATCCAGGAAATCCAGGATGCAATCAATGAGAAGACCAAACCTACGGATAAATATAGAAGAGAGTGAAGACTCCCAAGGTAATGGGCCAGTAAATATCTTCAACAAAATTATAGAAGAAAACTTCCCTAACCTAAGAAAGAGATGCCCTTGAACATACAAGAAGCCTACAGAACTCCAAATAGACTGGACCAGAAAAGAAATTCCTCCCATCACATAATAGAAACACCAAATGCACTAAACAAAGAAAGAATTTTAAAAAGCAGTAAGGGAAAAAAGGCAAGTAACATATAAAGGCAAGCCTATCAGAATTACACTAGACTTCTCACCCTAGACTATGAAAGCTAGAAGATCCTGGGCAGATGTTATACAGACCCCCTAAGAGAACACAAATGCCAGCCCAGGCTACTATACCCAGCAAAACTCTCAATTACCATAGATGGAGAAAACAAGATATTCCATGACAAAATGAAATTTACACATATCTTTCCACAAATCCAGCCCTACAAAGGATAATAGATGGAAAATACCAATATAAGGAGCAAAACTATATCCTAGAAGCAAGAAAGTAATCTTTCAACAAACCCATACAAATCTAGTTCTACCTTTTACAATAAAAACAACGGGAAGTAACAATTACTTTTTCTTAATAGCTCTTAATATGAAAATTAATATTATCAACTTATCCTAATTGATTCAAATTCAAAAGTATGAGGAATTGAAAATTTGCTGGCTATCATCTGGTGGTCTCTCTGGTAATTGGAGAAATAGGTCCAATACTGTACTATCCACATACTCTTTCTGCTTGTTTGTACATAACAGTGTCTTACTGTGTATCACATAATGGTCTTAAAATCATGCTTCTCCTATCCCAGCCTCTCTATTAGCAGTATTGTTATTTCATATTTTTACACTATACTATGGTTTTCAGAACAGCTTACATATTTCAAAAATACTTATACAGTCAAAAGAAACGTAAACAATTAACTTGGAAGGTGGCTTGTAAGAGAACAACCTTGAGTGAGACTGAATGCTTTGCTTGATATTTGTAACTATTGAATCAAGTTTGAAGAGGACTTTATAAGTTACTCTTTCTTTGAGATGAATGCTTTTCCAAATTATCACACCTAATGAACCAGATTCTTACCCTCACCTAATGTCTGTGCCACCCTCCAAGCAGAGCCACTGTTCATTGAAACAGTTGGTGAATGACTTTATGGATAGACTATCTTAATACACACACCATTTCTTAAATGAATGTAACCTGTTCTCTGTGGGCTGAGAATGGAGACAATAACTCAAGTCAAATAGCTTTGACCATAGCAGGAAATCTGTACCCCAAAATCGGTCCTACAATTCATTCCTTGGTGCAGCAGAACTGTCAACTCTCAGCTTAGCTATGATAGAGGTAAAATCCTTTGGTGATGTGAGGGTCATTGAAGTACAGTCTTATTACAATGAAACCCAATGTCTAAAAATTGTTCTTATTTTGGGGTTGTACCACAGTAAGAACCAAGATTTTAAGCTCTACTAAAAACAAAACAAACAAAGACTTTATCTGTTTATGTTCATTTAAAAAAATACTAGTAGTGATGTATTATTTTAAAATATACAGTTAATATGTTTGGAGTTATTTTAAAATTTATATTGAGAAAAACATGTATTTTCAGTATTGCTGTAGACAAGCATCTACATAAGACTGTTAAATTGTTTTATATCAAACAACTTTTATAATACTCATTTTTATTGTATAATATTTTATAACTTTTAAGGAATATGACAAAAAATATTGTAGGTATTGAAGGGGGGACCTCTGGGAGGAGTTGGGGTACAAAAGGGAAACAAGAATGTGATTTAATTCTATTTATTTAAAATGTTTTTAAATGTTAACAAATTCAGATAATTTGAAATCATGTATCTTTTCTCATCATAATGCAATAAAACTTAAATCAAAAAAAAAAAAGCACACTACTGATTACTATGCACAGGAAAGACAAACATGGGTAAGTCCAATGTGGCCCTAAGGCTTTCTTTTTAAATTTTAAAATACCAATTAATCTATTTATAGTGAGAGAGAAGAGAAACGGGGGTTGTGATCCACCCTGTGGGTCATGTGGGTCCAGGTCCTCTGTAAAAGGATCCAGGGCTCTCAAGCACAGAGCCATCTCTCCAGCCCCGCTTACTATTCTTGCAGAGAACCTGGTTCAGTTCTTAGCACCTGTATCAGGAAGCTCACAACTGCCTGTAACTCAATTGCCTATAAGTCCAGTTTCAAGAGATCCAATGCTTTCTGGCCACTGAGAAACCTACATATATGAAAGATGATACTATGAAGAGAAAATGTAACCACAACTGGGAAGACAAGACAGAGGCCAAGATAGCTGCCTCAGAAACTCAGCAGAAACCTCACACTGAGCAGAGCCACTCTAACTAACCATTTTCACTTCTAGGAAGCTAGTTTCAAAGAGTAAACTATCAGAAACATGTAAGGGGGTTCTAATGTAAGCCTTTGATGTGTTGTCTTGTTTTCCTAAACTATATTCAAAAAGATGTTAGAGGGTTGATAAAAGAATGTGCATAAGTTAAGATTAATATATCCAAGGCTTTAAAAGTTGTTTTTTAATAACCTGAAAACAATACACACTTTATATGTGATGTTTTCTAGCAATGAGTTGAGATGTTTATTTTTCATCAGAAAATCCTAACCAGAAATCAAGTTACTTATACAACCTTTTAGCTAGGGCTAGTTAAAAAAATTGTTTAAGTATTATCAGTTTTAAAAGACTGTTTTTATTCTGTGTGTCTGTAGGCATTAATACTATGTGTATGCAGGTCTGTCATGTCCAGGAAAGCCAGAAGAGGGCTCTGGATCTCTTGGAGCTGGAGTTACATATGGTTGTGGTCACTTGATATAAATGTTGGGACCCAAATTTGGGTCTTCTGGAAGAGCAGCTAAGCTGTCTCCCTTGACCTATAACTGAATTCTTAAAGACTAATGGTTTGTATAAGTTTCAAAGGAAACTACACTAAAGAAAACTGTGTTGGGCTGGAGAAATGGCTCAGAAGTTAAGAGCACTGGCTGCTGTTCCAGAGGACCTGGGTTCAATTCCCAGCACTCACATGTCTGTTCCAGGGAACCTGACACACTATGCAAATGTACATGCAAGCAAACACCAATGCACATAAAAATAAAAATTAAGAAAAAGAAAACTGTGCAGTATCCCATGCTGGCAGAAGGAAGCTATGGGATCACAATTAAAATGTTTCAGAGAAAAATGGTCTGTGGGAAAACCTGGCAATGCAGCTAACTTAAGTTTCAAAATGAGCCAAAGGTTAAGGAATGGAGAAGATAGCATTTGGTCCTTCATATTTACCTTCTCCGAGGAGACCTGCTTCTTCTTCTAGGAGACCTGCTGCGTCTCAATGGGGAACGGGATCTCCTTCTAATGGGAGACCTACTTCTTCTTCGGGTTGGAGACCACCTATTGATGGGGCTGGCATCTTTTGATCGTTCACATCTTCCAAGGATATCATCTCGAGGCCGTGTTCTTAAGGGAACAAACGCAAGTTCAGAAAAAAATAGACCAAACTAAAAGAGTCTGTTTGATATTTAGAAGGCATAAGATTTACAAACTTAATGAGAGTAACTAAATTACTTTGAATCACCATTTAAAGTCGGATGACCCTATTAGCATTATGGTTGTTAGAGAAGGCATACAATAAATTTATTTCCCATAATTTCAAAATTTAAGAATTTAAAGACTATTTATATGTTAAGAAGAAACTCTTACTTTATGTACAACTCAAAAGAACCTTCCCTAAATGGGTCATAATAGTCCACTTCCTCATTTTGAATTGTCTACATATTGACATTTCTATGCTTAAGAATTTTATTTTGTTTGCTTATGTATGTGGACATGTGTGTGTCTTAGCACACATGTGGAAGTCAGAGTTAACTTGAATTTTCTAAGATACTACTACTGTACATATAAGGAGACTGGACAAATCCACTTCTGACTATTCTACGAAGAAGCCTCAAATATAGCCAACAGATATCTATATACAGAACTGTGAAAAACAAACCCATGTAATGTTCATCAGCAAATATGGAACTTCTACAATGTAACAGATACATATATGCACATGTATGTAAGTAATATACATATATATCTTGTATCTTTTTTTTAAAGATTTATCTACTTTATGAGTAAGTACACTGTAGTAGCTGTAGCTGTCTTTAGACACACACTAGAAGAGGGCATCAGATTCTATTACAGATGGTTGTAAGTCACCATGTGGTTGCTGGGAATTGAACTCAGGACCTCTGGAAGAGCAGTCGGTGCTCTTAACTGCTGACCATCTCTCCAGTCCCCATCTTATATCTTATATATACTGTCACCAAAGCAGCATGTTTTCCAAAAAAAAAAAAAAAAAAAAGTATACCATCTATACTTTAAGATAAATTGGAAGACTTTATAAAAAAATGTGTACATAAAGTGGGCTAACAGGATATAAACATGTTGTGAGGGGCTGTAATGGCTGAGGAGTCCAAGAACTTACAGGTTTCTACATTATTTGGCTTTTACTTTAGTCCTGAACTTCATTTACAATTAAAAAAGGCAAGGGTGTTTTGAATAATTACTTAAGGTTGGCCTTTAATAAAACTTTCAAACTGGAATGCCAAGGATGACTAAGAAACACTTCAGATAAAAATGATCAGTAAAACTAACAGCCTCCAAGCAGAAACTAAAGGAAAGGGACAGCTTTAGTGTAATGCTAGTCATAAGTAAAGGGTAAACAGCCTCCTGAGATGGCACTTAGAAAAAACTCTCTTCAAAGTTCAGAATGTGATGATGGAAACGTCAAGATCAACTTAGAGTTACACTGAACATATTAATATTAATAGGAATGAGTAAACAGAATTCATACCATCTTTACAAGCCCACATCTTTTATAAAACTTGACAGATTTATTTAAAAATTAATTCCTATACACAATAAACAAGTTTCTGAAACACCTTTCCTATTTTCCCCAAATTTAGTTCTATGATCCTAGTCAATCATTTGATTGTACACTATACAAAAATTAGGGCCAACACGGTGGGACACATCTTCAATACCAGCAGTTAGGAGGCTGAAGTGAGTATTAAGTTTGAGGCCAGTCATATCTCTTTCATTAGATCATGTCTCAAAACCCTTCCCACCAGCCGGGCAGTGGTGGTGCACGCCTTTAATCCCAGCCAGCACTTGGGAGGCAGAGGCAGGCGGATTTCTGAGTTCAAGGCCAGCCTGGTCTACAGACTGAGTTCCAGGACAGCCAGGGCTATAGAAAAAAACAAAACCAAAACCAAAAAAACCAAAAAAAAAAAAAAAAAAAAAAAAAAAAAGCCCTCCCCACCAAAAAGGAAAAAAAATTATGAAGGGTTCCCTCTCACTAGGCTAAAATAATCCCATTTAGATTCTAGAAAACTCCTTATATTTAAATGGTTGACTGAGTAAGTTAGAAGTCAGGAACTTGAAAAAGATAGTCATTAAACTATTCTTAAAGCATACATAAATTATGATAAAAAAACTTTAGTGTTAATAAAATTAATGCACTGAATTATATTAAGAGTTATGAAACCCATCACTATCTCACTTAAAAATTATCTTTATATTCACTTTTTTCCTTTAAAATATAAATTGCTAGTAAAAAAGCATGACTGTTTTGTGAACAGGTACCTCGGAGAAGAAAGTCGTCTCCTCTCTGGTTCTCTCCGTTTTCTTTCTAGGGATCGGCTTTTGGCCCTTCTGCCTGGAGACAGAGTTCGAGAAGGCGATTTGCTCTGCTTAGATCTTCTGTCATTGAGAAGCGGAGACCTACTTCTTCTTGACTTGTCTCGTTGTTTTGGAGACAAACTTCTTCTTTTAGGACTACGGCCAGGTCTTCTACTGGGTGACCTATTTTCCTTCCCAGAAGAAGCATCTTTTGAAGGTGATTTAATTGGCTTCTTTTCTTTGTCAATTTCAGATCGTTTTGACTTCCGCTCTTTGGACCTTGACCTTCTGTCTTTGGATTTATCTCTTAAGTCAACTGGGGACTTGGATTTTTTAGCTCTATCTCGACTTCTTTCATTTACAATTGGTGATTTTTTCCTATCCTTTATTTTACCTTTCTCTTCACTCTTCATCTTCTCATCAGCAGGAGATCTGGCCTTTCCCACTTTCTCTTGGGACCGCCGTCTAAGTGTAGGGGACTTTGACTTTCTTGCTTGGTCTTGAGACTTGCTTCTTTTGGATGGACTTTTGGATTTTCTCCTCTCCTTGGACTTGCTCCTGTTTGCTTTCTCTCTCACCATTTCCACAGCTCCCTTGCTTTTCCTTTTGTCCGATCTATGCCTAGTCCGTTCTTTGGATCTGCTTTTACTTCGTTTTTTTGCACTATTTTTGTTGTCCGTAATTTCAAGTTTTCCCCGTGTACTGGAAGACCTGGTACTGGACCTATTTCCATTTCTTGCCTTTTCGTGAATCTCTCCTTCTTCTTCAGAGCCAGACTCATAGCCTTGCAAAATGAGACCCATTCCAGATTGGACCTTCCCCTCCATTAATTCATTATCAAGCTCAGCTTTAATCAAGGCTCTCTGCTTTTCCAAGTCTTCCAGCAAAGCTAAATCATCAAGTTTAGTTCTTTTTGCAGGGGACAGGCCTTCTTTATCAGAAGCATCGATAACTTCTTTCCGTTTGTGTTTCTTATGCTTATGCTTATGTTTGTGTTTTTTATCCCTATCCTCTTCTGAGGAATGTTTATGTTTCTTATGTTTACTTCTGTGTTTATGCTTCTTTTTTTTGTGACGACTGTGTTTATTTTGCGATTGGTCTTCTGATACTTCTCCATTTTCTTCATTTATACTCTTTTCAGAAATATCAGCATCATCCATCCTATAAATGTACAAAGCACACTTTACAATCACAATATTTACCCAGTATTCAGTTATAACAGTAATGATAAAATGAATCTCAATGTAACACGATAGTCACTAAAATGTTGTTAAGTTTCAGGTATATTATTTAAAGGAGGCATATGACCAGAGCTTAGGAGATACAACAACCTGTTTTAATAACTGAATTAAAATGTAAAAGTATTAGATGAAATATATTATGGAGTATGGCTTTGAAAGACATCATTTAACTGAAAGAAATCCAAGCCAGTAACAATAAAATCCAATTAATTTTAGTTATACAGAAACTCCAGTAATTTGATTTTAAACTAGCATTTCTCAGAAATACAAAAGGCCCACTTTCTCTTTTCATAGGCATAGATACTAACATACTGAGAAGCTAATCTTTTCCACTTGAAGCTCAGAAAACTCGGTTGTCAATAATAATCTGTTTACTTGCTGTGAACACATCTCACTTAAACACCCCTTCTTGAAAAAACTCAATAGCTAATACTGGCTAAATCCAAAGTGGTGGTTAGTGTGCCCCCAGAAGCTTCAAAAGAGCACAGTAGTAACAACACAAACAAACAAAAAAAAACCCACGGTCTAAGACTTCAGAGAACTAGCTGGACTGAGGACTGTGGTGGTTTGAATATACCTGGCCCATAATAAGAGGCCCACTACTAGGTGTGGCCTTGTTCGAGGAAGTAAGTTGCTGTGCAAGAGGACTTTGAGGTCTCCTAGTTCTCAAACTCTGCCTAGGGCAGAAGAGAGCCTCCTCCAGGTTGACTGCAGAGTCTCCTTCTGCTTGTCTTTGGATCATAACATCAAATTCTCCACTCCTCTAGCACCATGTCTGCCAGCATGCTGCCAGCTATGATGAGAACTGACTGAACCTCTTGAAACTGTAAGTCAGCTCCAATTAAATGTTTGCCTTTATAAGAACTGCCTTGGTCATGGTGTCTCTTCAAAGCAATAAAACCCAAACTAAGACAAGGACTCTTGGTCTGTAGCTCCCAAGCTACAAAAACCACCAGAAAAACATTCTGGAGGTCAACAGTAATCTAATACTGGAAACTTTGCAGGATTCAAGCAAGTATTTGTTGAGCAAATTATTTAATCTCTCTTAATTTCAAATAAAAATTGTTATCCCAAATTATGTTCATATTCATTGGTGCTATATAAAAAAGAATGAACTAAGGGAGGTTCTGTGTTTTAAATGTTTTCACTATAACGAGTTTATGACTCCCAACTTGTCAAGGTGAAGGGTTCAATAATTCCAGATTAAATACAGGCTCAACAGCATTGCAGATGCTCCTTGACTTACATGGTATTGTGTTCCAACAGAGCCACTGTAAACAGATTCAAAACATTCTAAGTAAAATAACATACTAAATGCACCAATCCTACCAAACATCACAGCTGACAACAGTAAGAATTAACTTCTCCCCCTGAAGGCACACACTTCACCACTATTTTCTACAAGATGGGACCAAAAGCAAAATCAAAATAGTCTTCCGTTTAGACCAGCACACTATTCTGGAGGAAGATACAGTTCACCTGACTTCAAAGTATATATTCCTAGTACTTTTGCATAAGTTGCTTGTTTTCTTGCAAAAGGAGGAATTGGAAATCTATTCACCAGTCTCTTTACATTTTTAAATGACCTACTACTACATTCAGGTATTCAGCAAGGTGACCAGAAAATAAAACATGCAAGGGCATATTCACTTCCCTAAGGGAAAGTACGGTACAGTAGGAAGGAACACCACACAAAACAATATAAGATGGAGACCATATAACATGGAGAAGTACCAATGACAAAAGACCCAAACAAGGGGGTATTGAAACACAGAAGGGTCATCTAAACCTGTATTTGAAAACAGTCAATAAGGGTGTTTTATAGATCCTGGGGATAGAAGTGAGGGGAGTACAACCCATTTGAACTGGGTACATTGAAGAAAAGATGTTAACTGAAAAGGAGTGTGCTAAAAATTTGGAGAGAAACATCACTTCAAACAGAGATAACAGACGGCAAAAGTCAGCCACGTAGAGAAAACCACACTCCGATCATGATGGTCAGGGCATGAAACCTGTAAAGACAACTCTGATCTAAGGAGGTTTATCTCTCAAGTGAAACAATGCCAGATGACAAAATATATGTGATTCCAGGAATGAGTGAGACAGAACTGAAAGTCCACTGGGAACCCAAGGGCACAGGAACTGCAGGGCTAGAGTGGAGGAGAATTATCTACAAGAGCACTGCCTTCTCTGGAGCTGTAGCAGGAGTGGGTCTGCAGTCTTGTCCTCTAGGTCTCAGTTCAATAACTTGGTAGGGGAGAAGGATACAGAATACTTCTGAGTGAGAAGTCATCAGGACATCAATGAAGGAGTGAAACACACAGCCACTACATGGCATCAAACAAACGAACCCTCAAATTTACCAACTTCAATTCTGGCTATGATGGAGTGTAGAAAGGAAATGCATTGAAGACATGTGCAAGAAACTGCCCTACAATGACTCAGGTTTCGGTGTGGGGCAATTTCTTGTTAGTAGAATATCAGATGATACAGGACAACTATAGTATGCTCTCCTAGATCACATGTTTTTTAAATCAAAGACTTTTTTTTATCCAGAAGATAGGGTTCCCCCACCCCCTTAAATCTTGACTGAACAGGGGGAGAGTTCAAGAAATATTATACTAATCTTTTTTAAATTTATTTATTTTAAACTCCAGATTTTATTCCCCTCCCGGTCCATTCTCCAACTGTTCCACATCCCATACCTCCTCCCCGCAACCCTCTCCATGAGGATATCTTCAACCCCCATCCCTACCCCATCTAAACTACCTGGGGCCTCCAGTCTCTTGAAGGTTAGATGCATCCTCTCTGACTAAACCCAGACCTAGCAGTCCTCTGCTGTATGTGTGTTGGGGGCCTCATATCAACTGGTGTTTGCTGCCTGGTTGGTGGTCCAGGGTCTAAGAGATCTCAGGAATCCAAATTGAGACTGCTGGTTCTCCTACCAGGTCACCCTCCTCCTCAGCTTCTTCCAGCTTTCCCCCAATTCAACCACAGGGGTCAGCAGCTTCTGTCCATTGGTTGGGTGCAATATCTGCATCTGACTCTTTCAGCTGCTTGTTAGGTCTTTCAAAGGGCAGTCATGATAGGTCCCTTTATGTGAGCACTCCATAGCCTCTGTAATAGTGTCAGGTCTTGGGGTCTACAATTAAGCTGGATTATACTAATCTTTTTAAAGATAAAACATTGATTTTAAATGGTGTATAAAATCTAAAATATACACAGTACAGAATTTTAGTCACACAAGCAACTATAAGTCACACTATATAAAACTGTCCCTAAAATGAAGATAAACAATCCCCAGGCTAGATACATGGAGTTAAAACTTGGTTCCACTATTGTACTAGTTGTGAGAATTTAGCAAGGTGTCAAGTCCTGTCCCTCTGGAACTTGCTTTGTAGAACTGGCAGGCCTTAAACTCACAGATATGCTTCCTGAGTGCTGGGATTAGGGTTTGGCAAGTTTAAGGTGTCTGTAACCCCAGTTATCTCTTCTGTAAGATGGGAAAAACTGTACCTACCTAAAAAGATATTAAAGATGTTATTACTGTATACATATTAGAGAAGTACACCTGTTCAAACATACCTTGTGGAGATGCAGGATAGTTATTAAGTTTCTATAAGGAATACTATCAAAAGCAGCAGATGATTATGAATCAAACTAGACTCAAAATGCTGCCCCACATAACACAGCTATTATAACCTTGGGCAAGGTGCTCCTCTAATGCCATTTTCTTCAGCCATAAAAACTGGATAATCAGTAACACGGACAAATCAGTTTGTTATAACAATTAGACTAAATTCACATAAAATGTGGTCAAGTAATTACATAAAAGTCATGATTTTTGCTTCCTTAGCACCTAGTGCTTCCCAGATTTCTATGTGCAAACACTGTGCTCCTTGGTACTTAATATGCAATACCCTAAGTAATTCAAATCTACTCCCTGCACCAAAACAAAACAAAAACAAAAAACAAACAAAAACCCCTGTTGTTTTAAAAATGGTAGAAATAGAATGTAAAGTATAGCTTAGTAAGGGACTTAATTCTAAGCATGAAGTAAGCTTCATTAAGAATCATAATACGGGCTGGAGACATGGCTCAGTGGCTAAGAGCACTGATGCTCTGCCAGAGGTCCTGAGTTCAATTCTCAGCAGCCACATGGTGGCTTACAACCATCTGTAATGAGATCTGACGCCCTCTTCTGGTGCATCTGAAGACAGCTACAGTGTACTCGTGTACATAAAATAAATCTTAAAAAAAAAAAAGAATTATAATATAATCTAGCTTTAAAAAAAATCTACAATTTTACAAATAATTTTTTGATGAAAAATGTTACTTTGGGTCCACCCAATATAGGATTTCCAAAATAATCCTATATACTCCTGCAGCAAACTTTTATCTTCTTCAGTTGATCTTTTAAAACAAACTTCAGGAAACAAGAATTGTTTTATGGTTCCAAGGGAACCTCAGAGGCATAGTACTTAAGACACTTGTCACGTGTCAAGCCTTGATTTACTACCAGTAGCACAAGAAATAGATATATAAATTAAGTGACAAAGAAAGAGTTCATTGTCAACATCATTCTCTTAAAGCTTAATAAAAAGCTGCCGGTTAAGACAAATGATGGCTTTTGGGATAGTTTGCATGAACAAAAACTATATAAATCCTGTACATATAAATCTATTCTTTCTATGTGCATTTTACAATGTAACAAATGGATGTTCATACTTGCCTGTCTGCAACAAATATGTCACAAAACAAGTATTTACCAACAACCTACTAGCCTATATTGATTAACATTCATTCACATCCAGGATTAATTATGAATCTAAAGTACATACAACCCAGGAGGCTTCAGGCTTCAACAGTCTGCTCATTTGTTAAGTTTTACCCTGTAAGCTACTGAGGTCTTGGGAGGATCTGGCACAATACAGGACATGGAACACTTTCAAAATAATATCATCAAAATAAAGTCATCAATTACCGTGCACTGGTGTCATTTTAACTTTCTTTTCCACAAACGTCGACTATAGAATAGTGAGGGGCAGGGTAAGGTGAGGTAACCCTATGTGGCTTAGGACTTTCATTCCTCCTTCCTCGGCTTTCCAAGTTCTGGGATCACAAGCATTGCACCATCATAAGCAGCTCAAAGACTTGTATGGCCTCACCATATAGCTCTAGCTGGTGTGAAACTCAGAGAAATCTGCCTCCCAAGAGCTGGAATTAAAGGTATATAACATCATGCCTGGTTATCAACAGATAATGCACCCCCACCCCCCTTGCTTTTCAAGATAGGATTTCTGTGTAGCCCTGGCTGTCCTAGCCCACCCCTACCTCTGGAATGCTGGGATTAAAGGTTTGCACCACCACTGTCAACCTAGGATAGTCTTTATAAATTTATTTGGGAAGCACTCAATTTATGCCTTATAGACAAGCAACCTAGACAATTAAAAATAAAAAGACAATTCTTTAAAAATATGTTAATATTGAGCAAAGTCCAATGTAAAGGAAGTAACTAAATGACTTTCTTTTCCGAACCAAAATGCTTTTAAAACAGAATGGATGGAGACAGGAGTTAGAATGGATCCCAAAGACCAACTGGTCTTAAACCTAGTTTCTGCATTTCCTTTTCCAAATCATGTTTCAGAAATTAAATTTTAATGTATTAGAAATATCACATCAAAACCACATCTTTGGCTGGGCATGGTAGGGCATGCTTGTAAATGCAACCTTTGCCTGAAAAACAGCCAGCTCAGGGGAGTGAGGTGCATCTCCATGGTAGAACATTTTAGGCTAGTGTGTGAGGTTCTGGGTTTACTCCTAGTGTCAGGCCCTGCTCAATGATCTCAGGCTGAGAATGTGGCTCAGGTGTAAAGTACTTGCTCATTAACATATGCAAAAGAGTTCTTAATTTCATCCTTAATTCCTCCTCACCTCCTACAACGATCTTTCTGGGACACTAGCAAAAAAACATTATTTTAAATCTTTGGGACAACTGAAAAAGGAGTCACAGTCCAACAGTCAGAAGCTGGCTTTTAAAACCATACTGTACAAAGTTAAATGTGTCTATCACAGTGTGACCTTGAGCAAACTACTTAATTTCTCTGGTTAGTTTCATCATCCATAAAATAACAGCAATAACAGAATCTAGCTCCACAGTATTGTTACAAGAATTAATGAGCTACTATTTGACTTCGAATAGATTTTTTCTTTAAAGCTCAAGTAAGGAAACTGACAAATGTACAGGCCATTAAAACATAAGTCATTTGAACCTTTGAGGAAAATTTAAACTACGTAATATGTGTGTTCTTAATTTTCTATTTTGAATAGCTCCCCTATAACTACAAGCTATTCAGTGTAACTCCAAGCCATTTAGACACTGAGCACTATGGTCAGCAACACACATAGTGCCTGCTTTCATATCAAATTGTTATTTACTTCATTAATTATTTTCAAATTAGCAAAAATAGGACACATTGAAGAGAATTCCATTTACACAATTTCTGGGGGGGGGGGCAGGGAGCCCCCTTCAAGTTATGTACAGTTGCCAGAGCCTAAACAAACCCACGCTTATAACGATAGGATTATTTAAATATGCAAATAATAGGGCTGACTCATACTCAAAATAAATGTGAATGAACTGTCCCCTCAAATTAAGTAAATGAACATAATACCAAGAACTTTTCAGATTGCCAGAACACTACAACTGTACCAGTCGAAGACACCCATCAAACTAAACTAACATCCTGTAACTGCCACACCATGAACTTGGAAAAACAACAAGCTATGTCTACTTAAAACCCTATCTGTTCTCTGCTAAGCCCAACTGCCACAACAACAATGCAACTTTCAAACGTGCTTAATAAAAACAAATTCTCTATCAAGCTGAGTAAAGCAAATGACAGGGGAATCCCGAACTAGACTCTGAGCAAAGAAACCAAGCTATCTGGTGGCAAAGTGGTCCTCTGTCACAAGTTGTTGGAAACGGCATCAAACGCTTTCCTAAACAGGCTGGAAAAATAGATAATGCAGATGTAACGGGGGAGGAGGGGGGTTGCAGTTGACGCCCAGTCTTCAGTTTAAAGTTAAGCTTTCCTAGCATAAACGTGGGAAATAAAACACTGCTCTTATTTAAGCAACAGCTAGTCCTTTTGGTTCTTCAAGGATGTGTTCTCTTGGCTTCAAAAACTTCTATATTCGCTTAATTATAAACACAGATTAGAATGGTATAGAAGAAGCAACGATTCCTAATACTTCTCCCATGTCCCTAGTTTATAACCCGCCAGGCCTCAAAACCCAGGTGGTCTACCTTACTTTGTCTCAAGTTTGAAAGTTAGAAATAAGCTACCAATGGACAGAGAAATACCGGGCTGTGGTTGGAATGAAGAGGAAAGGGCAAAGGACTTCGCTAGCACAATTTCCGGGACAGTCAAAAGTGTGACCCTAGCACCCCCGTCTCTGCTTTTACCATCAGCAGGATCGCAAGGATAGTATATGCGTTAGGAAAGTGGGGCTTAGCCTGCCGGCCGCCACTTCCCCTCGGGTCCCCCTAGGGGATATCGCTGTGGGTTGAGACCAGAGAGCACCACGGTCCCCGGGGGAGGAGCAGGAAGGCGCGACCTCAGGGCAGTAGCAGCCACCACGCTAACTGGACCTGTAGAGGCCGCTCGTGCCGCCGCCTCCCCGGGCAACGACGCGCAGCAGGCCGCGCTGCCGGCACCCCAACAGCCGCGGCCCCACCGGCAGCAAAGCCGGGGCCGCTCCCACGCCTCCCGCCGCACCACCACCCACGGCGCGCGGAAGGGCAAAGTTTGGCCGTCGCCGTTAGGCCTGAACTTTCCCGCCCGTCGCGCAGGTCGCCGCCGTCCCCAGCACGGCGGCCTGGAGGCCCAGCTCCGACCACCCGCACGGTGCACTTACTCAGGCTGCTCTCGCAGCGACGGGGGCTCCGTGGCGGCCATCTTGAACTTCCCGACTTCTCCGCGGTGCTGGCGGCGGCTCGGCGAACCGTGGACGCCAGTGGAAGCGGAGGAAGAAGGGAAGAGCAGTCGCGCATGTGCAAAGCACGTAGAGAAAAGCGGCACTCGGAGTCCGCGCTAAGAATCCGGATAGAAAAACTCTGCGTCCGGGGGCGGGGCGCGGAGTGCCGTGATGTCACTTCCGGAGCTAGGGGCGGGCCACGGGGAGATGAAGGCCTTCTTCACGTAGTGCGCCAGTCTGTGTGGTCGTGTGTCTGAGTGTAGGGACCTCCTGGAGAAAGGAGCAAAGGAAGGGGTCGGGTGCATTTCTGAGAGCTGATTCTCTACGTGCTCCAGCAGTGGGTGAAAGCTGCGCTGTGTCTCTTGTTGTTGCTGATTGGTTAGCGGAGAGCTCGTAGACCTGGCCTTATTTAAACAGCCAGACTATCTCCCAGGTCCCCTTTTGACCTTTTGTTCTTTATGGTTTGGGCTATATGAGAATTAAGTTTTCTATTTCTGAGAGGAATAAGTTGGAGATGATGGATGCCGTCTGATTCCGAAGTGAGACCAATTTCGGATTTACATGCACAATTCTTAAAAGAGTTAAAGCACTTCTAAAGGAGCTGATGCTGGAAAACTTTTCCATTGAAGGTTTTATTTTTCACCAAGTTCATTTCCGCGCTATTACCAATTTGAGAGCCAAGTCCGACGTTTAAATGCATCCCAAGCTGTTACTGTTAGTAAATGTTGAAACATTAGCTTAATCATGCAGGAAACGTTTACAAAGTGACAGGCCGAACAATTCCTTGAATGTTATCCGCTTCGGAGCCCTGGTACCGGAACCGCTGGACACCTAGCAGCCGTTTCCGCGGATCGGGGCGGAAGTGAGCGCTGCAGGGCGGAACCAGCTTCCCGGAAGTCTTTTGGCCGACCGGAGAGACGCATGCGTACTGATGTCCAGAAAAAAAGCGTGGGCGTGTTCAAAGCGACGCGCGGTGGTTGTTGCTTTTAGTACTGCGGCGGGCAGCAGGAGGGAGGCCTTGCCACTTCCAGGCTCCTGCTCTGCTTGTCTCCGCCTCCGGATCTCAGCCCGGACCTCTCCTCTGCGGCAACGTCAGCAGAGCGGCTTGCCAAGATTGCGTCTGTGCGTACCCCGTGATCCCTCAAGTAGAGGTCTGCCCTGTTCATTGACACTGGAGACCACCGCGTTTGGCATGCCGCCTGCAGACAATGCAAAAAGTTGAGGCTTTGGAGGCAAGCGTGTCTTTGTGAACGCTTCGTCTTTTCCTACCATCTGTGGTTGCTTCAAGTATTGTTCCAAACGAGATCGGCGTTCATTCTTTAAATAATTGGAAACTACATCTGAAATGTGTCTATTTCTGTGGAAAGTTATTAATCTCCTACGCGGTTACCATAGATCCCAGTGAGCTCTTAGTAGGCTAGTTGTAACAGACTACAAACAAATTACGAGCATCGTAAAACCCTTTGACTCTTGTAGTTTCCAGGTGTCTTTGAAGAATGTAGAAGGTATTTAGGCAGCATTTAAAATTGGGATTTGGAGCCTTATGGGAAGACGCCAAACTGGTGTTAACACGCTTGAGTCATCGTGTCTGTCCTAGTGTAATTTTTTTGTTGTTGTTTTAAAACAGGTCTGTGCATTTGTGAAATTGGACAAACTCAAAGTAAAGAAAAATCACCCTCCATTATCCACGTTGAACCAACCCAAACAGGTTGGCTTATTTTTAGCCTTTTCCTATTGTGAAATATTAAATTTTCACACTTGTGTACACAATGTCATCGTTTGCCTTTTTTTCACATAGCAGTTCACAATTTTTGCTTCATTCTGGTTTGGCACTTGTGTACACAATGTCATCGTTTGCCTTTTTTTCACATAGCAGTTCACAATTTTTGCTTCATTCTGGTTTGGCAAACATCTTCTAACTAGGTGGTTGTCCTTGTTACTAGGTATCTAGATTGTATCAGATACTTAGTATCTGATACTTTTGCCTAAGTTTTAACTATAAAGAGAAACAATTAGAACAATGTTTAGAACAAAGTAAGGGCTGGCTGGTGAGGTGGCTCAAGTGGGAAAAGCTGTCTGTCATAGAGGCCTGAGGAGCTAGGTTCAATACCCAGACCCCCTCATAGATTGTCTTCTGACTTCTATTCTTGGGCACACAAAATAGATGTAATAAAAATGCTCTTATATGAACGTAGAATTTATGTCAGCAAGGGATTTCACAGTTTGCAGTGCAACCAAGAACAACTAATTTTTTTCCTAGTTTTACCAACCAATAAATTGGGGATAATAGTTCTCATTGTATAAACACAATAAATTAAACAATGAGCAAAATGGCCTATATGAATAAATGGTTTGTGATGGTTTGTATATGTTCTGCCCAGGGAGTGGCATGATTAGAAGGTATGTCATTGTGAGTGTGGGCTATAAGACCCTCATCCAAACTGCCTGGAAGCCAGTATTCTGTTAGCAACCTTCAGATGAAGATGTAGAACTCTCAGCTTCTCCTGTACCATGCCTGCCTGGATGCTGCCATGTTCCCACCTTGATAATGGACTGAACCTCTGAACCTGTAAGCCAGCCCCATTTAAATGTTGCCTTTATGAGAAGAGTTCTTGGTCGTGGTGTCTGTGTGCAGCAATGAAAACCCTAAGACAGAAATTGGTACCAGGGGGTGGGGTATTGCTGTGGTAGGTCTGACCATGCTTTTGTTTAGAAGAATGTGACTACCTTTTGCCTGGTCTGAAGAGTCTGCCTGAGGCTAAAGTGTAGAAACTCAGTTAATTGCATTAAATGATACACCTGCTTGATGAATGGGACCAATTATGTGAATATGGAAATGCCTTGGAAATGAATAAAGGATGTAAGAATGCATTGCAGTCTCTGAGAGAGGTATTTAAGTTGCCAGTAAGTCATAGTGGCAAAGTGGCCATTGTTGTATGCAATATGAAATTGATGCTGAAATCACTACCCAGAGATAACTTGAATGGTTAAGAGATGATTGCAGAAGGGAAGGGATATGTATCTACCCTAAAGTGCTCTTGGCTATCCTCTGACCTGTGTCTCAATAACTCTTCCTCCTGTGCACCCCACTTAAGTCACAAGCCTCTCATTCTGCACATTTTTTTAAATTTTACCCCTTATCATGATTTTGTCAATTATATTCTGAGTTCTTGATATATTTATTGACTATTTTATAGAGATCTTATACTGAAACTTGGCATGGTGGTGCATAGCACTGTTCCCAGCACTTGGTAGAAGGAGGCAGGAAAATCAGAAGTTCAAGATAAATCCTGGTTACAAAGTAAATTAGGGGCCAAGCTGGGCGACATGTAACCACATCTCAAAAACCAAATAAGATTGTCCTGGTGTCAAAAACCAGGAGCTAAGACCAAAGTGTTACAAGGTAAATTTTTATTTTACAGCCAGGCCAAACCTGCAGTCCCCTATGAAGTAGGAAAAAGAATCAGCAAAGACTAAAAGCATGGGAGCCTCTTTATAGCAACTGAGCAGGTAATTACAAAAAAGCAGAATTTTTACAGTTGTTTTTAATGTTCATGGGAATAGTGCATGTGGGTTTATAGACAGTTCCTAGAACATACCCTGAAACAATGGAAAGAGGGTATGATGTGTAAATCACAAGGTTATAGAGGAAGAACAAGTCAAAACAAACAAAACCAAGTTGGCTTTTAGCTTGGGACATGACTAGAGAAACACACACTAGGGAACACTATAGAAATAAATCAAATTCTAGCATTATGTTTAACGGGGGAAAGGAAGAAAAAAACTGGAGTCAGTGCGGCCTTAACAAAAATGAAGGGAGGAGAAAGAAAGATTGCACTGAACTTAGCTGACGCTAAATTCATATCTTTTCTCCCCACTGAACTGCCTGCTGTCTTCCTTATTGTTTAAATAAGGAAGCTGTTTAAATAAATCATCAAGTTCATCAGTAAGCACCATTAGTCTCACCACTAAGACATAATGAATTCATTCTGCTCCCCAAATTCCCGTACCACAGTCTCAGTCTAAGTGTTGGTCTTGTAACTCTTTGCTGCATTATTTTTTTTTTCCCAAGGAGATGTGAATGTTTACCTCACATAGGGCACCAACAACCAACCAAAGAAATGATTCCACCAAAGGCTAGCTAGTGAAGCTAATGAGTTTATTGGGTTTAATTGTTGGAGCATGTGTAAAGAGGTGTGTGAATGACCACAAAAATGCTGCCCCCACTGAAAAATTCCGCCTGGCGTGGGTGAAACCTCCTGAAAGCTGAATAGTTGAAGTCTTTTCCTTTTTATTCACCTTCTACTCTCTATTTCCTCTAGCATCTCCAAGGACATGGAATTCTGTGCAGTAGTGAGGGAAATTAGAGGACTGGGATCTCAGTTGAAGGCCCAATGATCCTCCCCTCCCCCCTCCCAGGGAAGGTTAACAGGCCCAAGTTTGTTGAGAACCTCACACGGGTAGTCACAGCTCTGCTAAGATATGACTGGTTATGCTCTACCTTGAGGAAAGTGTTTGTTATGCTATTATTGGCTGTCAACTTGACAGTTGGAAATAACTAAAACCCAAGTGGCTGGGTACACCTAGGGATTTTTCTTAATTAAATAATTTGAAGTAGGAAGACCCATCGTAGATCCCAGGTCTTTTGAGATGGGAAGATCCCACTTAAATCCGGGCTACCCCTTCTGGAGACAGCCTATATAATAGAAGGAAGGAAGCACAAGCTCGGTGCCTGCTTGCTCTAGCTGGCCAGACCATTCCTTCACCGACCTGAGAGCCTTCTTCAGTATTCTGGCATTATACTGAAGACTGGCTGAGATATCCAGCCTCATGGAATGAACAGCTACTGGATTCTTGAACTAACTTTCCTTCTTTCTTTCTTTCTTTCTTCCTTTCTTTCTTCCTTTCTTCCTTTCTTTCTTTCTTTCTTTCTTTCTTTCTTTCTTTCTTTCTTTCTTTCTTTCTTTCTTTCTTTCCATTTCAAATGTTGTCCCCCTTCCTGGTCTTCCCTCTGCAAATCTCCCATCCCATCATCCCCCCCCCTTTGCCTCTAAGACGGTACTCCCCACCCACCCACCCACTCTCGCCTCACCCCTCTGGCATCCCCCTGCGCTGGGGCAGCAAGCCTCCACAGGACCAAGGGCCTTCCCTCCCACTGATGCAGGTAAGACAATTCTCTGCTACATATGTAGCAGGAGTCATGGATCCCTCCATGTATAGTTGCTGATTTAGTCCCTGAGAGCTCTGGGAAGTCCAGTTTGTTGATATTGTTTTTCTTCCTATGAGGTTGCAATCCCCTTCAGCTCCTTCAGTCCGTCTAACTCTTCCACTGGGGTGCCTAGGCTCAGTCTAATAGTTGGCTGTGAGTATCTCCATCTGTCTTAGTCAGATGCTGGTGGAGCCTCTCAGAGGGCAGCCATACTAGGCTCCTGTTTGTGAGCATTTCTTGGCATCAGCAAAAGTGTTGGGATTTGGTGTCTGCAGATGTGGAGTGGATCCCAAGATGGGGTGGTCTCTGGATGGCCTTTCCTTTTGATAAATAACCATTGTTGCACTAGCTGGATCACAGCCTGTCAGCCACTCTACTAAATCAAATATATATGTATATACACACACACACATATATACACATATATACATGTATATACACATATATATATAATTTTAAATATACATATGTCATATTATCTGTTCTGCTCCTCTAGAAAACCTAGACTAATACAGTATATAAATTTGTTCCTCTCTCTTCTGTGACTCTTGTAATGTTTTTGCTTTGCTCCTATTCTCCACCCAGAAACTAGAGTACCCGTTCAAAGCCCAGTGACATCATGTCATCCTCCAGCTTCCAACCATGTGCCAACAATAGCAACACTTCAAATAAGGTCAAATGTTTTAACGTGCCTTGTCCCAGCCTTGATGGTTTAAGCCCGGCTGAGGCTCTAGTCTCAGCTTTCAACCATGGAATTTAGTGAAGCAAAAGCAAGTGCATGCTTTCAGTAATTCTGAAATGAGCTCTGTGGTTTCTTCCCTGAAGGCCTACAATGTTCCTTATTTCTCTTCCACAGATTTTTCTTCATCATGACTATGGCAACTCATTCTTCACACACTGTCTTAAACATCCATTCCATGAGAACTCATATCCAAATGGTACCCTTCCTTCTGGCCCTGACATGCATATGGGCCTATCTTGCCTATATTTTTCTTAAAGCAATCTGTTGTTTTCCTAATAAAACACTGTTCTGCAGCTGGGGTAGTCAGTTAAAGGAAGTGTGTGTGTGTGTGTGTGTGTGTGTGTGTGTGTGTGTGTGTGTGTGACACTTAACTTTGATTGGCAACTGGACAATATTCAGAATCCCTATGGAAACATGTCTCAAGATGTGTCTATAAGAAATTGTATCTATTGGGTTAATTGTTGAGGGAAAACCCTGCCTAAATGTAAGTATTACCATTCCATAAGCTGGGGTCCTGAACTAGACAAAAAGGAGAAGATAAGCTGAGCACAAATGTTTACCTCTCTCTGGCCCCTATCTGCATAATGCAATGTGACTGGCTGCCTAGACTCTAGCTTCCTTGCCTTCCCACAATTCCCTTCCTTCCTTAAGTCACTTTTGTTAGATATTTTGTCACAGAATTAAGAAAAAATTGATTCAGTAGGTGTCTTAGTATGGGTTTGATTGCTGTGAAGAGACACCGTGACCACAGCAGCTCTTATAAAGGAAGACATTAAATTGGGGCTGGCTTACTGTTTTAGAAGTTTAGTCCATTATCATCATGGCAGGATGCATGACAGTGTGTAGGCAGACATAGAGCTGGAGGAGCCAAGGTTTCTACATCTTGATTTTAAGGAAGCAAATATATATATATATATATATATATATATATATATATATATATATATATTGTGTGTGTATATATGTATATATGTATATATATACACTATATATATATATGTATATACATATATATACACATTTGCTTCACTAAATTCTATGGCTGAAAGACCACCATCACAGTGACACATTTCCTCTAACAAGGCTACATCTCCTAATAGTGCCACTCCCTATGGCCAAGCACCTATTTAAACCTGTGAGTCTGTGTAGACCATACCTATTTAAACAACCACAGTAAGAAAGATTTATTTTGGGTCAGACTCATAGATTTCGAACACCCTCTTGGCTCCTTGTTCTGGGTGGTGAGGCAGAATGTTAGGGTGGAGAGAATGTACTCGAATTAAACAATTTGTCCCACTATAGTCAGAAGTAGGGGAGAAAGGGGATCAAGAGAGACAGACAAGGAGTAGTCAAGAACAACATGCAGTCCCCAGGGATCAACCTCCATTACCTAGGCCCCACCTATTAAGTTTCCCTTTCCTCCAATGAGCAGATCTAACTGTGAACGCATCAGTAGATTAGTCATTTGATGAAGTGAGAGCCCTCAAGATCCAGTCAATACCCCAGAATTCCCAGGTAGCAGCCACGCCTTTTGCACATGGTTGGGGGTGGGGAGACCTTTTAGCAGCCAGTACATTTGTTTGTATGTTTGTTTCTGTTTACTACACTACAAATGATTTTGTGATTAGACCACACTTCTTCCATCAATTTGTGCCTAGGTTCTGGCAATACCGAACACAGTACTAGGTAATCATAAAATATGTTTGGTGAGATCATGGAAGAAGATAAGACCCTTGATTATCGCGATGTCATTGAAAACATGGGGGACTAAAATTCACTATACCACACATACAAAATCTCGAAAGAATTTTTTTAAAAATCAATTAAAAGAGAAGGAAGGAAGAAGGAGATGAGCAACAAGCAAAGCCCTTGAAGAAGCTGGCATGGATGAGCTGACATGGCTGAACTGGCATCAGACAACAGACTCAGCATCCAAGAAATCTTTTTTATGTTTATCTCAGCAAGATTTTTTGTTTTGTTTCATTTTGTTTTGTTTTGTTTTGTTTTTAACTTGTGGTACATACCACCTATGTACACTCTTCATAGATTTTGTTGAGACCTGATTAGACCTGTTCATTCCAAAAGGTCAGGTTACTTGGTCTTCCCAAGATTATAGGCACAGCCAACAGACTAACTAAAGAAAAGGCAATTAGAAGAACCCTTAGACATTCACTTTTACTATTTGCTCCATTTTGGCTTTAAAAAGGCAATGGTGCTCAAAACAAATGATTAAGCTGAAGTTTCAGATAATATTATCAATTTCTACCTTCCTGTATATAAACTGGCTAGATGATGTAATTTAATATAATATCATGTAAATGTGGTAAGTATGAATCTATGTGCTGCAAAGATTCTTTTTAAAGATTTATTTATTTCTACTTTATGCATATGAGTGTTTGCTTGCAGGTATGTCTGCATGCTCTATGCTCATGGAATACTGATGGAGACCAGAAGAGGGTGTTGGTGCCCCCAGAAATGGAGCTATAGATGATTGTGAGCTTCCATGTGTATGCTAGGAACCTGTCTTAGTCAAGGTTTCTATTCCTGCACAAACATCATGACCAAGAAGCAAGTTGGGGAGGAAAGGGTTTATTCAGTTTACTTCCACATTGCTGTTTATCACCAAAGGAAGTCAGGACTGGAACTCAAGCAGGTCAGGAAGCATGAGCTGATACAGAGGCCATGGAGGAATGTTCTTTACTGGCTTGGTCCCCTGGCTTGCTCAGCCTGCTCTCTTATAGAGCCCAAGACTTCCAGCCCAGGGATAGCACCACCCACAAGGGGCCCTACCCCCTTGATCACTAATTGAGAAACTGCTCCATAGCTGGATCTCATGGAGGCACTTCTCCAACTGAAGCTCCCTTCTCTGTGATAACTCCAGCCTGTGCCAAGTTGTCACACAAAAGCAGCCAGTACAGAATCCAACCTTGGTCCTCTGCAAGAGCAGCAAAAGCTCTTAACTGCTAACCCATTTCACCAACCCTGGAAAGATTATTTTGTAGAGTGATTACTGATTTAAGTAAATATCAATCAATAAAGTTTACAGCTTAGTTCTACAAATATTCATTGTAACCCTTAAGTGCATTGTTCTAAAACATCATCTACCTGTAAAGCTAAGAACAGCTAGAATATGTTGTCTATGTCAACTGAGCCTGTAATTACTAGTGGAAGCTTTGGTGTATCTATGCACATCTTCCATCAGAGGGCAGTCAAGGACCAGTGTAATGTCATTCTTATCACATAATCTCAGCACCCATTGGCCTATCTTGTAAAAATGGAAATATTCAAAAAGAGGGGGGAGAGATGGTACACAATTATAGTTTCCTTCATTCCTAGGTTGCCTTATATGGTCTAATGTGGGTTTTATTATCCCCTGAGGACTGAAGTATTAGAAAGCCTGTTGATTAAATGTTTGGTCTTGAATCGGCAGTGTTTGAATTCTGGAAGCTTGCTTTAAGGGCTTTGCAGGGTGGAAGGATGACATGTGTTTTCTGAGCCTGTCAATCTTGGACAGAGACATTTTACTCTAGGAATTCTCTACTTGGAAGCTGAATAGGCCATTACTCTGTGGCAACTTGTATTTTTTTTTTTTAAATAAGTCATATACATTTATTTTTTTTTAATTTTTATTTATTTATTTATTTATTTTTGGTTTTTGGAGACAGGGTTTCTCTGTGTAGCCCTGGCTGTCCTGGACTCACTCTGTAGACCAGGCTGGCCTCGAACTCAGAAATCTGCCTGCCTCTGCCTCCCAAGTGCTGGGATTAAAGGCATGTGCCACCACTGCCCAGCACTGTCATATACATTTATATACTGACCAATTTGTTTAAGTTCATCCTAAAGCTAATTAAATAAATACATGTGAATACTTTATTAATGTTACTTTCTCAAATGGCATCTCTTAATTTGGGCAAGTTTTAAAACTTTTTCAATTAATAAGTAAAATAATAATATTGACGGCTTGCTTCACATCTTTTTTTGTTTTGTTTTTTGTTTGGTTGGTTGTTTTTGTTTTTTGTTTTTTCAAGACAGAATCTTACTGTGTAGCTTTGCCTGGTCTTGGACTCATAGAGATCCTCCTGCCTCTATCTCCCAAATGCTAGGATTAAAAGCATCCACCACTATGTCTGGATTTGTTTCACCTTCTTTTAATTCTCACAAATTGATAGTGGTAATTGACATCTCCCCTGATGGTTGCTAATTTGCCTTTGTTAAGTTTTCTTACTGTTACCTTTGTCTGTATAGCTTTACTGACAAGATTCTCTTTTCGATTACCAACTGTGTATCTCCCCATAAATAGTGGTAATTAATCAGTATCTCATCTTCCCCCCAACTTGAAAAGAGGATGCTTAATATGACCAGATTTCTTTCTTTCTTTTCTTTTCTTTTTTTCCAGAATTAATGGTAGCTCAATCGCTTGGCACATCAACTAAAATCCTAATCTTGTAAGTCATATTAAATCTAAATCCTCCACTGGCAAATCCACCAGAATTCACCATCTAAACCGGGAGACCCTAGTGGCTACATCTTGTCCTCTTGCTGTCCCCTTCCAAAAGCCCAGATTTCTTCTTTTAAATCTTTTCCTTATAATTAACCTGTATTTTAAGAAAATTTTAATCTGATATTGTCATTAGTTATGATTTGAGCCTTTTAAAGACATCCTTCAAGTTATACACAGAGGTGTAACTTCAAGTTATACCCATAACCTTTTGTGGACACACTCATGTTAACAATTCCCGTGCAGGCCTGTACTTACCTTTCACATAGCCTGTGATGCTGGTTGAGGATCTGGGAAGATGCTGTCCCACTCAACAGTGCCAAACCACTCTTCAGTCTTTGGGACTTAACACACCCTTCATGCCTTTTTTCTTTCATTTTCTTTCCTTTTTTGCCATTATTCCTTTGACTGAAAGAAGTTATTTTTCATCTCTGTTTCCTAAAAGTATTATTTTAAATCTCTTTTTGTTTTAGTTCTTTTTTAAAGAAGAATCATTCTATAAGCAATCTTTCAAGACTGTGAATTTTTGGATACCATACCATTCTGTGAATATGCCAGAATTTATTTTTCATTCTTCCTCTAATAAACATTTAAATCATCTCTAGGCTATTCTGGCTTTATGTTGTGCCTAAGTGATAATTTCTCTTTTAGGCTTGAGCTAAGGAGAGAATTTCTGAGTATGCTAAGTATGCATAAATAGTTCTAAATATTTTCCAGAAGTGTTGGTACCAATTTAAACTCTCCTGGAAAGGATAAGAGATTCTGTGATCAACACCTTTGTACCATCTGATCAGTCTGGTCAATAAAATTGTACAGGCAAAGAAACCAATAAGAAAGCTTAATAAACACAAATTAGCAATGATCAGGTGAGATATTTTCATTTCAAAGAGGGTCAAAAAATGATCTAATTTTGTCTCTGCTGGCATTTTTTTTTTTTTTT
>NW_022196913.1:39190513-39200239 GCF_008632895.1 Mastomys coucha | reverse complement strand
TTTTTTTTTTGCCTATTTATTGTTATTTTATTGCCTGGTCTTATTAGCTTGGAATTCTTTGAATATTGATATTGATTATCAGTTATATGAATTCTAAATGTGTCTTTATTTGTAAAAAAATCACACAAATATATTTTGATAAACAACAAAGTTTTTAATTTTAATAATCATGATGGTAGCTCAAATCTGTAATCCTAGCACTTTGGAGACCTAAGGTAGATTACCCTGAGCTCAAAGACAGTTTGAGCTACACTGTGAATTCCAAGCCAAATGGGCAACAGTGTGAGATTCTCTCTCAAAAGAAAAAATAATAAAGTAATAATAATAATAATAACAACAACAACAATTAAAATGGTCAACCTAAAGTGTCAATTTGATTGGATTGAGATTCATCCAAGAGAGTACCGAAGCACACTTTCTGGCTGTGTCCATGAGAGTATCTCCATGGGTCACTAGCTCATGAGGGCTCTCATCTAAGCAATGCAGATTATAGGTTCAAAGTTAGGGGAGTCTACTGTTTCCAGCTGCCAGTACATGAACAGCCTCTCCCACACAGTTGCACTCCCATGATATTCTGCAAAGAAGCCAGATAACCACAAATCAAACACTCTGAAACCTGGGGGCCATAATAAATCCTTTCTCTTTTATATTCTTCCTGTCAGATTTTTGTTCCAGTAAACAAAGTTTGACTAACACAAGGATCAACATTTTATGTCATTGTTTTGTTGGTTAGTGCTGTAAGTTCATAGAGCTAGCTAGCAAGCGTCCCTTGGAAATCAAGACTTGGGTTGGCTGAGCCTGCATCTCACATGCTATATTAGGTGACCGTCTCCAAAGGCAGAAAGTGAAAACAGAAGCCCTTCATGACTCTACTCTTGAAATGATAACCACAGTTAAGATTTAGTGTAGAGAATCTAGCACTTTTTGCTATGTTCTTGTTGATGGTCTTTTTTTTTTTTTTCCTATGAAGATAATCCTCACAACTACTTTTGGAACTTACATTTCTTTTTGTGGGATAGTATCTCATTATGTAGCTCTGACTGACCTGGAACTTACTATGTAGACCAGACCAGCCTCAATCAAACTCAGAGAGACCCACCCAGTTTTACCACTTGAGTCGTGGGATTAAAAGTGCACACACAACCACCTAGGATGAGTATTTCTCACTTAGCACTATAAGATGAATCACTGATACAGGCTAGGGTTTCCAAAGCAGAGACTTAAATTTGGTGTATAATATTGATTTTAGGATCAACAGTTTCAAAAGAAAGGATGAAGAAAGTTACAAGAGGAGCTTTGATGATGGCGCAATAGTGTCTCTCTAGGGTTTATATTGCTTGGTATTGCTATTCTATATCAAGCTCAAGTAGTCCTGTCTTTATGTCCGCCCCTTGCAGACTTACAGATGTGGACTGGCCTGAGCAAATTAGGTTGAGACCAATGTTTCTGGCATGTTGATTTTGTGTGGTGATTACTGATTCCTTTCTCTGTGATAACTCCAGCTTGTGTCAAGTTGACACAAAAAACCAGCCAGTACAACAATTATACTAACACTTCAGTTGTGGTGATTTTTTTTTTTTTTTTTGAGAAAGGATATCAGTATGTAGTTTAAATCAGTCTTAAACTCATGATCCTTAGCCTCTGGAGTGCAGAGTGCTATTACTGCCCAGCTGTGATGGTTTTCTTTTCATATTTTTTAAACTATTATTTTTATGGGTATGTGTGTGCCTGAATGAGTTTATGTGCACAATATATGTGTGGAAGCCCATTCAGGTCAAATGAGGCATCAGGTCCCCTGGAGCCAGAATTACAGGCAGTTGTGAATTGCCTGGTGTATGTGCTGGGATTTGAATTCAGGTCCTCTGTAAACAGTAAGCATGCTTAACCCTTGAGCAATCTCTACAGCCTTATTTCTTTCTATTCTCAAACATCTGTTTTATGAGTGTAAGTTATAGTATAAGAATATTAATTGGTTCAACCATCTCTGTCTCAGATAGGAAATCATAAAATGCTAATGAAAGTGGTGGTTTTTTTTTTCCTTCTGTGTTCCTCATAGCTTGTAGAGCTGTTTACTTCATTTGTGACAGCTTTGTAGACCACATTTCCCAGAAATTCCCTGGGCTTATTACTATTCCAGAATCCATTGTGTTTTCTGATCTTAGGCCCAGAACCTTCTTTTTCACTGTGGTTCACCCCTCTGGCACTCAGGTTTAGCTCAAGAACCCATCTTCAGGAATCATCTAGTCTGAAGTGACCTCTGACTCTTGATTTACAAGCATCCCTTGCCTTGTTTCATTTCCCTTTTACTACTTAATCCTCTGCAGTATATAACTTCTTCATTTATAGTTTTTAGGTTAGTATCCAAAAGAATGAGTCTTATGATTCCATTTTCATATTCCTATCATTATCCTCCCATCATGACCCCATTTTTCCTGTAGTTGTGTTTTATTAAAGAGAGAGAGAGAGAGGGGGGGGCCAGGATATGTTTCATAGAGAGTCAGATATGGTGAGGTGGGAGGGGTGACCCAGCAGGCCAATCCTGAGGCATCCTTATCGGCCATATGATGGATATAGTATGAAATAGAGTTTATTTAGGGCATGGAAGGGAGTAGAGACTGGGAAGATGAGAAACTGGCCAGGAACACGGGTGAAACTGGGGACTGGGAGTAGGAAAGAGGGAGGGGGAGAGAAGAGGTCATATTGAATAAGAGGGCGAGGAGGTGGCAAACAGCCCCTTTTATAATGAGCCAAGGCTACCTAGAGGGGCAGGGCCTAGAAGGAATTCTAATACCTGTGAAATTCTCTCTTTTACTTTAATCATTGGCCACCAAATTAGATCTGAGTGGTAAAACATCGAGGATTTTTGTTGGCAGATGTTTCCCTAACATCTGACAGTACTTAACATGATAGGCATATAATAAATATTTGTTTTATTAATTTCAGTATTGTGAGCCCATAGTTAAGCTTCTTTGACAAAAGAAGCTTTAGTTTTTTAAAGTGGATTTATCCAAATCTTAATTGTTACCAGTTATATTTAAACCAAAAAAGATCTATGTCCACTGTAGTGCTACCCCTATTTCAACCATAAGACATATTTGCATTAAATCCTTAATTTAGGATTTAAATGTATCCAACAGACAGAGACTGAATCTACACACTGAATAATTCTCCTTATGAAAATTTTAGGGCCAACAAGATGGCTCAGCAGGGAGGCTTGCCTCTAAGCCTGATGGCTTGAGTTTATCACCGGATCCCACAGTAGAAAGGGAGGGTCAATTCCTGAAAGTTCACTCTGACTTCTACACATGTGCCACGGCAGGAATGTCCCTCCACCCCTATAACAATGGTAATAGTGATCAGACATTTGATTTGTTTCCACAGTTGGTAAACAAGCATTAAATTAAATAGAATTAAAGCATCTTGCCTGTACTAGAGAAAAAAGGCTGTGTCTTAGTGGGATGTTTCTTTCTGGTTCTTTTTTTTTGGAAAGGAATCCCTGCCAGCAACTCTGTCATGGTGACGCTGCGTTCTCTGTCACAAGGTGGGAGCTCTGGTTTCCTGTGTTTTCTAGGCTTTGGAATTTGTTTAAGATCTGTGTTTTTGGAGGGAACATTTCCATGGTTACACTTTTCCCTTCTTTCACCCTTGAAAAAACAAGAGCTTGTGGAATGCCCCAGTTCCCAGATCACCACTACACAGATGTCTTTCTATCTGCCCACACATGAAATTTTGGGCCAAGTTCTATTTCCACGAGTTTATTCCCTCCAATGTTTCTTTGAAATGAAGCAAGGCTTAGATTGGCAAATTAAACAGGGAATGGTCTATGCTATATAAATAGCCTGAACTTGTATAGGATGGATTTAGGGATATGGAATATGAAGGGAGAGATTGTTTGAGGAGCAGAAATAAATTATAGCTCCAGGCAGCAAACACAAATGTGCACAGAATTAATTGTGTACTCAGGAGAACTATATTGTGTTTTAAAATAGTGTTCAGTATTTTAAATGTAAAGTTTCATGTTAGACTGTTAAAATAAGCATGCACACTTTTACTCGGATGGACCAGTAAAACTCATTTCTTATATCCCCATGTTACTTATTGCTGCTGTCCCAAATCTGGTTGAATAATGTGCACAATAAAATCCATACATGTCTTTCATGAGCACTGCAGAGCATTTGCATAGATATTACTGAATTTTACTCATGAATTAATGTCAAGGTACATTACAAGTAAAAGATAACAAATATTTGCTAGGAAAGGAGTGACCAAAGAAATAATTTTTAAATTAGCTTTAGAGCTATCTATCTATCTATCTATCTATCTATCTATCTATCTATCTATCTATCCATTCCTTAAAGCAATATCAAGTGGGGTTGGGGATGGCATCCTTGTAGCCCTGGCTGCCTGGAATGCACAGAGCTACCTGCCTCAGCCTCCTGAGTACTGGGATTAAAGGAGTTCATCTTTATGCCTAGCCTTGGCTTATGTTTTGAGGGAATGTGTTCCATCCCCCAATGGACTGGGAGGAGATGAGGAAGGGCAAACTGTGGTGATGGTATAAAGTAAATAAATTAATTAACTTAAAAAATGAATTAGGTCATGTTTCATAGAACTAGTTTTATGTATCAAGAGTTTAAGATTGGAGATGTGGGCATCTATGAAACTGAAAGATACTATTCATTAGCCCATAAAATTCTCACTGGTCTTTTCATTAAAAAAAAAAAAAAAATGTTTTTCTTTACTGAGTTTGTTGAAGTGAAATTCACGCCTAATTAAAATGATGCTATTATACCTTTCAAAGGATCCTAATTAAGGATCTTATGTTCCCGAAAGGATCAATGTGACAAATGACTAGCAAGCTGCTGCTGTCAACACTGTAGAATCATAAATGCAGCCAGTGAATCGCTAGGATAAATATTTTTGAAGTTCAAATATCTACACATAACTTTCCTTCTAAATACCTGGCCGTTTTGCTAGCCCAAGGACACAATATCACATTTTCATAATAGAGTGTATACAGAGCAGAAAATCCTCATGGATTTTTTTTTCTTGTGGCCACTGTGATAATAAACAAGCATTAGCTGCCTTGCAAAGACAAGAGATCATTCTGTCACAGAGCCGCAACTTTAGATTTCATTGGAGACCTTAAAGATACAGCATTAAAATTGTTGACAGTCTTCATAGTTTGGGTGTAAAATGTCCCCCAAAAGTTCCCATGGTTGAATACTTGGTCCCCAGCTAGTGGGGATGTTTTGAGAGGTTTGGGACATGTAGGAAATGGAGCCTTACTGGAGAAAGTAGGCCACTGAAGATGACCCTGGAGGTTTGCAGCTTGGTCCTGCTTTCTGTCTGGTCTCCACTTCCTAGTCTACAAAGACATGAAGAGGTAGAGAAATTGTAGCCACACCTTCTCACAGCTGTGGAAATGCTTGTCTCCATGCCTTCCCCTCCCCCCCCCCCCCCCCCAATCTTTTCCAAGGGCCCAGGGTCTGAGTCAATACTCCACTTTGGCTATGCCTTTGTTCTCCTCTACATATAGGTGGAAGGGCTTATAAATGTTTGGCAGGGAAAGTTTGTGAAAAGCTTTGTCTGCCTCAGGAGTCTAGTTCAAAGTATTCACCTGCCCCCTGGTGGCTTCATAGAGGGGCTTCGCAAGTTCCATGAATTCTGGTACCAAGTCTACAAAACCCTGCTGAGCCCAAGAACTCACAAATTTGATGCCAGGTCTTGGGGACAGGGATATTGGATTGTCTATTTTCTGGCCTGGGATAGCAGGTGTTGGCCCCCCTTGAGCATGTACCCAAGATATGTTACCTCCCTTTGGTAGAGCTGTGCTTTCTTTACAGACATCTAATGTCCTATCTAGTCTAGTTCTCTGACCAAGGTCTCAGTTGTCAAACAGCAAGTGTCTTCATCTGGAGCAGCTATAAGGAGATCATTAACATACTGCAAAACAGATATTTAGGGGTAAGCCTGCCTGTACTCACCCAGGTCTTCATGCAGTGCCTTGTCAAAGATGGTGGGCAAGCAAGTTCTTGAATCCTTGTGGCAGCCTAGTCCATGTTAGTTGTCTGTTAAATCTACACTCCAGATCGCTTCATTCAAAAGCAAACAAAGGTTGGCTAGCTAGTGCTAGTGGCAGACTAAAGAAAGCATCCTTAAGATCCAGTACAGTGTAGATGTTCCATTCAGGAGGCAGGCTACTCAGCAGGGTTGTAAGGGTTGGGGACTGTAGGGCGAATATCTTCTATTCTCTTGTTCACCTCCTTTAAGTCTTATATGGGTTGGTAGTCATTGAAGTGGGGTTTTCTTACTAGTAGGAGGGCTGTATTCCAGGCTGATTGGCAAGGTACCAGTATCCTTTGCTCCCATAGTCGAGTTATATGTGGCATTATTCCTGATCTTGCCTCACTAAGCTGGCATTGGCCTTCAGTTGACCCAGGGCTGGAGTGCAATGCCTAGCTAGCCCTGCAGGATTTTTCTTTGCCTATATCCTGGGAATTTCTTCCCATAACCTCTCCAGGCATGGGTCTTTGCCAGCGTTTGGAGGAGGGGTGGCATATAGCTTATATTCTTCTTCTAACATCAAAGTCAGTACATGAATGAGGCGGTTCTTACTTAGGACCTGCATCCCCTTGGGGCCAAAGTAGATCTGTGCACTCATCTTGGTTAGGAGGTCTCAGCCTAGGAGCTGATATAGGCATCCAAAGATGACCATAAAAGAATTAGTTATCTTTTCCATTCCTAGGTCCACTTTTCTTAGGGTAGTCCATAATATTGTTCAGTTCCAGTGGCCCCTTGGACCCATGTTCTTTTGTTGCATAGGGGTACCATAGGTTGTTTTAAGATTGAATGTTGTGCCCCAGTATCTACCAGGAAGTCTACTGGTTTCCCCTCCACCTCTAGGGTTACCCAAGGCTCACGGTGGGGATGTGAGCCCTGACACCCTCAGTCACTTAGTTCTATTTCAAACACATTTGATTCTTTCTTCTTATGCCTCTTGGGACATTTTTTTTTTACAATATGCATATTGATCCTTCTGGAGATGTATGTGGTCGTCCTTCTTGGGGAGGGCTTCCTTCCACTTCTCTTCCATGTGCTATATTCTTTAACCCTCAGGTATCAGATCTCTCCCTCCCAGTAGTACCTTGGCAAGTCCCCTGGTCTACCTATCCTCTGGAGCCTCCCCATTGTTAAAGACTTGTTTGGCTATTCCATGCATTTACCTTCAAATCCTTCCAGCCATTAGAGTTTTCAGTAGATGTCTGGTGCCTCTTGGTTGATGAATGCCAGGGTCACAGTGGATTGGTTTTCTTGCTTCAGGGTCCAGAGGTATATAGGTGCAGTTGGCTTTCGAGTAATCTCTCAAGAAATGACCCTGGAGTCTCCTCCTTACCTTGTATAACCTGTCCTACTTTATACAAATTTGTGGGCCTCGTAGAAGCCTTTTGGAGACCCCTCTTTAGAATCTGACAGTAAACCTTCAGCCTCTCCTCACCCATAAGGCTGTTTGGATGCAAATCAGAGCATGCCAAGGGAAAAGTCTCATCAATATCAGCTTGTACAGTTGTAGGCTGGCCCTTGGCACCCAGAACCAATTACTGGGCTGCCACTGTCACGTATTCTCATTCTTTAGTCATAAAGAGTAGCTGCAAAAGCTGTAGGCAATCATCCCAAGTGTGCTTGTGAGTAACCATTACAGAGTCTAATATATCTATGACGGCAGTGGGTTTCTCTGAGAACTTAGGATTCTGCATCTTCCAGTTATATAGGTCACTAGTGGAAAAGAGGATGTGGGTTCTATATTATCTGCCCTGCCCATCACAGGGCAGGGAGCAGTTGCTTGTAGGAACAGTACAGTTGTGCTTGAATTTGCCTCCCTTGCTGAATGGGTTTGTGTGTGTGGAGGGCTAGCTATATCCCTTCTGCCTCCCTTGGGCCCAGATTTGCATCCATCATTTGCAGAAGACGGGTGTGTGTTGAGGCAGGGTCATAAGAGGGTAAGAAGATGTCTCCCAGGACCACTGTTTTACAATTGTTCAGCAGCTGTGTTTCCTTAATCTGTAAAATCTCCAGAGTGGGAGGTAGGAAAAGTCTCAGCTAAGGAGGAGGATTCTCCACCAGATGCTGCCAGACAGTGATGTATGGGACCTGGCCATACATCACTTGTCCAGGGTTTCCATACACAATACATTTAACCAAGCAGATAGTAGGGAGGTGTAAAGTGCCTTCTTTGGGCCATCCCACATTGAAAGCTAGCCATTCATTCCTGCAGAAAACAGTCAATTTCCCAGATCCTTACAATTAGGCCCAAACTCTTTGCCAGGCATTTGAAGTCTTTCAAGTGTGACTGGACTATGTCCATTGGGGTGGAGCTAGTTGTCTGTCTGAGCATGTTTCTCAAGAAAAATAAACAGAACAAGTAAAACACAAACACAAAACCACAAAAATAAGTCTACAGGGGTTCTGAAAAGAAACTAAAATGAAGTTGATGCTGACCTGTCCTGAGAACAGGCTCCGCCAACCAGGAGTGACCCACCAATTTCTACCAAAACCTGTGTCAGACTGGTGCTCTCTAACTCCAGCTAAAAAGGGTGTCCCAAGCCGGCAGCCTATCCTACGACTGGGCTCAGCTGGCCAGGAACAATCCATCATCTTCAAGTAAGACCTGGGTCAGACTGGAGTGCTCTATCTACAACTGAAAGGGGTCCAGAGTGTCCTCAGAATCCTCTAGCCAGGAGGGAGTTATCAGAGCATCTGCCTGCCTCCATTGGCCTTCAGTGTGCGCAAACAAAAGGAAAGGAATTCACCCCACACTGAACAAGAGAAAAAGACTACTCGGAGCACTTGGAGCAAGACAAGGGCAAAGACACACAGCACAATCTGGGCACACCCCAACTCATTGATCAGTCGAGAATCAATTGCTCCCCTAATACACTCTACTATCGAGCTGTGGGAATCCCAGTGATCCCAGACAAGCCCCCAAATGTTAGGGTTTGGGAATCGCTGAAGGAAGACCACAGACTCAAATAGTATGCAAGAACAAAGATAGTTTATTCAGCAGAAACAATCAACATGCTGGGGTCACCACCACATCAAAATGGTGACAACCCCAGACAAAGGTGTGCAGGTCTTCTTATTAGAGAACCAAGGGAACTCTCTAGAAATATTAGGAAATCTCTAATGTGATTGGTAGGGGCCAAAGCTCTAACATTAGTTCAGTTTTGGTTGGCTACTATGTTAGGGTTAGGTAATTTAAGAACTCATGGGTGGGTGCTGGGATGCCCAATTCCTGCATCATGAGTGATTAACCACAGGATGGGCTGCCCAGCACAGATGGCCTATCCTCAGATAAGATATCTCCCATTCCTGTGGCTATCCTCAGTCTGTTCCTCGGTGGGGGATTTTACTGTCTTGTACCTGAACTTTGGGATCTGCTGCTAGAGCAGATGACATATGGCCTACTTTCTGAGTGGAGATAAACTAGAATGAATGGACCCCTTCAATATGACAAGCATCATAGCTTGTGCTTTTAATCTCAAGCACTGAGTATACAGAGGCAGGCAGATATCTGTAGGTTGGAGGACAGCCCGATCTGCATAGTGGGTTCTAGGCCAGCCAGGGCTACATGGTAAGATGGTGTCTCAAAAAAATAAAAATACCCTCAACAGAGGAGTGGATACAGAAATTGTGGTACATCTACACAATGGAGTACTACTCAGCTAT